>NC_090735.1:88947371-89247371 GCF_036898095.1 Palaemon carinicauda | reverse complement strand
GACTATTAGCGAGGGATATTTGTGCCAAAGAAAAGTGAAGAAGTCCAAGAACTTGGTAGACACCAAGTGAAAGGCATGCGGGAAGTCCAGAGGACTAGTGGCCTTAAAATTAATATTAGAAATTAATTGTAACACCCAACAAGTCTGTATCAATGAAAAATGCACTCACCGAGTCAGATGTTAGAGTGGAGGTCATTGTGTAGCAGACTACACAATTGTCTGGATGCCATACAGCTAAGTCATCCACTCGGACAGAACAGTGGGCGTGTGAATGATTCATGTCATGACCGCAGGGTTGATAGATGACAGCGGCACATGCCGTCATTGCACAGCATACAGTCTGTAAAATAAAAGATACATGAGTATCTCAAAGAAAAGCAAATTAGGGGCCTGGAGGCCCCGGTGCTTAAAACATATATATATATATATATATATCTATATATCTATATATATATATATATATATATTTATATATATATATGTATATATATATATATATATGTGTGTATATATATATATATATATATATGTATATATATATATATATATGTGTGTATATATATGTATATATATGTATATATATATATATATATGTGTGTGTGTATATAAGGGATTTTGACGTAGGAAAAATCTATTTCTGGGCGAGGGACCTGTGCCGCCCAGTGAATAAGCTCCTATTAGCACTTATTCTTAGGTAATTTACTGCTAAATATACCAGAGAAAAAATGTAAAGGAGTGCTAGGTTAACTAGCTCGCTCACCTATTGGTGTCAGTATAAAATTGGGCGTATAATCCAGAGGTCCCGCACTATTTAGATTCATCCACGACAAAGACCCCAATAGAGGAGAGCCGTTCAACCTCACTCGGCACCAGCAACTCTGCATCCGCTCAGAACCCAACTCCTTAGCACCCAAAGTTTGGGGACTCCAAGGGAGAGGAGCTGGGAGGGTTCACTGGGCGGCACAGGTCCCTCGCCCAGAAATAGATTTTTCCTACGTCAAAATCCCTTTTCTGGGCTTGAACCTGTGCCGGCCAGTGAATATATACAAGAGAAATGTCACCAAACTTGCAAAATAAAGGAAAAACATAAACATAAGGGAAATACAAGTTGCTTTAATCAGAGATGAGTGCCAAAAACAGCTATAAGGGTATCTTAAAAAGAACATAAATCCACTTGGTAGAACAATTGACCAAAAAAGGTAAGGTATAATAATGCCGTGAGTGATGATATATACAGATACTCAGGAGTCAAAAATTTACAAATATAATAATAGTAATCAGGTGCGAAACCAACGAATACAAATAGGGTATAAATGAGGCAGGTAAGGGGGAGAGATAAAATAACAAGGAATTAACATATGAGTTACCTGGGGGTAACTACGCTCCCTGCAGCTACTGTAGGAAATTTAAGGGCTTCCAAATGTTTAAGGTAGTGTTTCTTGAACACTGAGGGTGACTTCCACCCTGTATACCTGGAAAGATCCGTAAAATTCATGTGGTGAAAAAAGTTCACCGAAGTAGCAACCGCTCTGATATCATGTGCAAGAGGAAAAGAGTCAGGGCTAGCTTGTTTAATAAAATACAAAATTTGTTGCCTGATCCCTTTAATGGTAATGGTACCGCCTTGTTCTCTAACGAATAGAGGCCCCAAGGAGTTAGAGGAGGTCCGGGATAAATAAGACCTAAGAGTAGTAACAGGGCACAGAGACGGATCTTGCGTGAGGGGAACAATTTTCCAGGAGGACCATCTGTTCTGAGGGTCTTCGTTCTTAGCTAAAAAGAATTTGTTAGGTGAAAGAAGGACCTCTCCCGAAGGAAGGAACTCAATATGACCCGGGTCTCTTGACAAAGCTGCCAGTTCAGAAATTCTTGCCCCGGAAGCCAAACTCACCAGGAAAAGTGTTTTCCTGAGAAGGGGAATGTAATCACAAGAACTGTTAATGGTATCAGAAGCCAATTTGAGTACATCATTAAGGAACCAGGTAACCGGGGTAGGACGAGTAACCGGTTTCAGTCTGGCACAGGCTTTCGGAATTGAAGCTAACAAAGAGTCGGTTAAGTCTATGTTAAAACCCACTAGGAATATCTTTTTCAAGGCAGATTTAATAGTGGTGATAGTATTGGCTGCCAGACCTGATTCTAATAAAGTTCTAAAGAAAGTGACTGTAAGGTTCAAGTTCATACAGTGTACGTCTGAGTCTATCAAAAATTTAGCCAACTTTTTAACCGCAGAATCATATTGGCGGATGGTGGAATCCCATTTATCTGATTCTAGGAACAGGGTGTTTTGAGGATCGATATTGGCACCATGCATGGCCGCAAACTTCATGAAGTCCATAAAGTTAGGGCGCTCTGAATGTTTGAGAAAGCGTACACAACGCGTGTTTGTACTATCTGAGACAGAACCGGATTGGGTATCGGGTGAGGATGTAGTCTCAACTCTCGCAGGAGAGGATACCAATTGCTCTTGGGCCAGTTGGGTGCGACCAAGGCTACTCGTCCCTTGAAGGATCTCAGCTTGTCTAGGACTTTCAGTAAAAGATTCACCGGGGGAAAGAGATAAATCCTTTCCCAGATGTCCCAATTCTGTGACATAGCGTCTGTGGCGTAGGCCTGAGGGTCTAGATTGGGAGCCACATATACTCTCAACTTGTGGTTGGACTCCGTGGCGAAGAGGTCCACTTGGAGACCCGGAACCCGAGAGAGAATCCACCGGAATGACTTTAGATCGAGTGACCATTCCGATTCTAGAGGGGAGGTCCGGGACAAGGCGTCTGCCACTACGTTATGGACTCCCGCCAGGTGGACAGCTGAAAGATGGCAACGGTTCGAGGCTGCTAGGGAGAATATGGCTACTAGAACATGGTTCAGAGGCCCTGATTTTGATCCGCCTCTGTTGAGGCAGCGGACCACCACTTCGCTGTCGAGAACCAGCCGAAGGTGTTGTCTCTTGGGTGGAGCGAGACGTTTCAGGGTTAGGAGAACTGCCATGGCCTCCAGCACATTGATGTGAAATTGGCGGAATAAGGGAGACCAAAGACCTTGAACTTTCCTGAGCTGAGAATAGCCTCCCCAACCTGATAGGGATGCGTCCGTGTGAATGATTAACTTCGGAGGCGGAAATCGAAGGGGAACTGACTTTGACAGATTGTTGGCCCTTGTCCAAGGTAGAAGTCTTTCCCGGAGAATGGGAGGAAGGCGGACTTTCCTGTCCCGGAGCTTCCGGTTCGCCCTCGAACGCCAGACACGATTGATATCTTTCAATTTTGCCTTCAGAAGTAGATCCGTCACTGAAGCAAATTGAAGGGACCCTAGGATCCTCTCTTGGAGTCGTCTGGAACTTACTTTGTCTTTGAGAAAGCGTTTGGTGTTCATTGCAATCTCTAACCTCTTGGGTTTGGGAAGACACAGAGTATGAGATATAAGATCCCATTGCAGGCCGAGCCATTGGAATTTTGATTTCGGAAGAAGACGGGACTTCTTGAAGTTGATCTGGAAGCCTAGAGATTGAAGGTATTGGATGACTCTGTGAGTGGCTTTTAGGCAATTTTGGGAGGTGTCTGACCAAATGAGCCAGTCGTCCAGATAGGCTACTACTTGAATCCCTTGATTTCTGAGTTCCTGAACAGCAACTTCTGCTAACTTTGTGAAGATCCTTGGGGCGATGTTGAGCCCAAAGGGCATCACCTTGAAGGAGTAATTTTTGTCCCCTAGGCGGAAGCCTAGATACGGACGGAAGTGTCTCGCTATCGGGACGTGATAATAGGCGTCTGTAAGATCGATAGAGGTGGTGACGGCCCCACGGGGAAGTAAGGTCCGCACCTGCGAGACGGTAAGCATTCGAAACTTGTCGCATTGAATGGACAAGTTGAGAAGGGATAGGTCTAGAATCACTCTTCTCTTGTCCGAATCCTTCTTCGGGACACTCAACAGCCGACCCTGAAACTTCAGGTGTTTCGTTTCTTGTATGGCGTTCTTTTGTAACAGGTCCTGGACAAATTCGACTAGGTCCGGAGTGGAATGTTGATGAAATCTGTTCGGAGGTGGAGGTCCTTGAATCCAACTCCACCCCAGTCCCTTGGAGATGATACTGAAAGCCCAGGGACTGAACCTCCATTTGTTGCGGAAGGCATAAAGCCTCCCCCCTACCCGCTGCACCTCAGTATTGGTTTGAGGAGTTGCCTCCACGTCCGCCTCGGAAGTTCTTTCCCTTGCGAAAGAATCTACCTCTACCTCTGTTCTGGTTTGAACCACGATGGTAGCCTCTACCTCTGTTATAACTCTGGGAAGAGCCTTGAGCCTCATAAGACTGGTTAAAGGCTGGAGAGGTGGTGGAGGCACCGGGAAGCTGGCTCTTAGGGAGCAGAACGGTGACATAGTCGTCCGATGAAGGAGCCCGAGAGGTGGAAGGCTGTGCAGGAGCAGCAGGAGATGGAGGAAGAGGCTGACGGAAAACAGACGAACTACTCTGCTGTTGCCGGAACTGGGTGGAGGTATACGGGCGGAGCTTCTTCCTACCCCGGGCTTGGTAATTTGCGGGATCATATTTCCGCTTAGGAGTCAAACCCCAACGGGTTTTAAGGCTCTGATTAACCCTAGTAGCCTCTGCCAAGACTTCCTCCACAAGATCCTCAGGGAAAAGATTTGAACCCCAGCAAGAGGACCGGATAAGTTTATTAGGCTCGTGCCTAATAGTCGCCTCAGCCAGGACGTGTTTGCGGCACCTACGTTTGGCAATAGCAAAGTCATATAGATCGAAATATAACGACTGCAAAGTAGCCTTATTGAGAGACTTAAAGATACTCTCAGTATCATAAGTTAAGGCTATCGACTCCGTAGACGTGGCCAAGTTCAAAGTTCGACCAACACGTAGGCGGGAATCATACTCCTGTTTAATAAGGGATTCCGGGAGACGGGGAAGCCGTTCGCTAAACATTACCGACGCACAGTCGGCTGTTAGCTTGCCAGAAGTAAAGGTGGTATGGACATTGTCCCAACACTCATTACCTGAAGGAAGAAGGAGGGAGATCGGGTCTACCTCTCGGATGGGAGGCAAGGGCTTCTCCTCCAGAGCATATTGAAAAGCCAGTTCTGCAACCTTATTGACGCATGGAGTCACGGTATTCTTGTCCATTAAGAACATTGTGAACGAACTTTTATGAGGCGTCAACATGGTATTGGTGCAACCAATATCATTCAGAAACCTAGCCCAAACAGATTGGGCTTGTTCCTTTGGGAAAATGACAGTCTCTTTGGGGACCTTATCCAGCCGAACCAGAGCTTCCTCGGTAAGCCTGGCATAACCATGAAATGGAAATGCGAGACCAGGAGGAAAGAATTCAAAGTCCTCTAGGGGACGAGTGCCAAGACCTTCCAATGTTAACATCCCGTCTGAAAATGGGGAATGAAGAGCCATGCGCCAAGGGTTATTCTTGGTAAACGGCGGAAGCTTAGAGGCATCCGGGATGAGAGAGCTTTGAACTCGCTCCGGAGCACCCTGCTCTAATGCCCCAAGTCTCTGACCAATGTTAGAGAACATCGTGTCCATCTTGGCCTGCATTTCCGACACCAACTTAGCTTGCATCTCCGACACAATGCGAAGCATGGCTGATTCGGAAAGGCCCGGATTAGGAGTAGAAGTGGCGGATTGTACTCCCGGGTCGTGAGACTTAGAGGAGGAGCCGGAAGCCTTAGATGACGGGTTCGTATTAGACTTGGAACTATGGGAAGCCTTGTGGGGCTTACGAGCTTTTGGCAAAGTCCTAGATATAGACTTATCTTTGGGGGGAACCGGGTGTGATCGGTGAGACGAATCACGGTCCCCAGAAAGACCATGGAAAGAAGAGAGATCAGATGAAGAAGAAAGAGCGGGGCTGAGGATAGGAATCTCAGCGCCGGTAACACCTGCCTCATTTACCACCCTACCTGCATCCGGATCATCCAACAACATAGGTTCGACGTCCAAGTTCATGGAGGCAACATTGTCTTCCAGATCTCCGGGGGCATCCAACGGATCTTGTTCCTGGTCTATGAATCCCGCAATAGTGGCATCAATGTGGGCAATGATGGGTGCCGCAACATGCCTAGCCACAGCGGCTGAAGACTTGGCATTAGGGTAGATCATTGCACAGTAGTCTTCAGACAGGACGTAAGGCTGTTTGGATTTCACATTCCGGGCAAATCCCCTAACCCACACTTTCAGTGTGGCCCGAGCCGCAGTCTTCTGCTCCGGGGATGCCTGAAATAATAGTGGGAATTACCGAAAGGAAGATTCCAGGAGGTCCTTCAAGACCATAGAGATCTTACTTAATAGTGTATGTATACCAAAAAGAGGTAAAATAATTAGAAAGATAACATAGCCAACGGGACTCACCGAATCAGATCCGAGGGTGGTGATGAGGTCAAAACAGACCATACAATTATCAGGGTGCCAGACCACGATGTCTTCCAGCTGAACTCCGCAGAAGGCGTGAGACCTACAAACAGTATGGCCACAAGGCTGGTGAAGGACAGCCGCACAGGCCGTCGTCTGACAATGCACCATCTATAAAAAGAATAGTATATGAGAAACTGTAATTCTCTTAAGTAGGGGCGGGTCCGGAGGACCCGGGCCTAACATAAGTCTAACTTAAGACTAGAGCTTAACTGTAATACTCTTAAGTAGGGGCGGGTCCGGAGGACCCGGGCCTAAACATAAGTCTAACTTAAGACTAGAGCTTAACTGTAATACTCTTAAGTAGGGGCGGGTCCGGAGGACCCGGGCCTAAACATAAGTCTAGCTTAACTGTGATACTCTTAAGTAGGGTTGGGTCCGGAGGACCCAGGCCTAAACATAAGTCTAACTTAAGACTAGAGTATAACTATCCATTCCGGTCGAGCCGTGATCATAAAGAAGGATGCAACAAAGAATTAAGACACATGGTGTCTGATTTCCCGGAGCGAGGTTAAGCCCCGGGCCGGGAAATAAAAGTACATCCATAAACCAATATATAGGAACTCCGGGATAGTGATCTGTCATATATAATCATATATAATCATAGAAACTGTTATAAATAAAGAGGGGGGCGGAACTGTAGATAAGAACCGCCAACAGAACCCGGAGGGTTTCGTATAACATAATAAAATTGTGATAGGTGAATATAAAATAGGGTGCACCGGGATCCTACTCTGTTGAAAGGTGGCCAACCCGTCTAGACAGAGACGAAACCGCCGGGACACCCGGAGGACAAAGTCCATAAACACTGAACTACCCCCTCTGAAAGGAGGGAAGGCAACGGTCCCCTAGGAGAGGGGGGAGAGAAGCCTAGCCACCAACCTAGCGAGAGGGGGAGCTTGGGGGAGGATCACGTGATACGGAGCAGCAGGGCTACCAACTGACGATCCCCAAACACTACCAGACAGATCATACGGAGTAATAAGCACAAATATTCATTATAAAAGTAATAGCGTTGAAAAATATATGAATATACACATAAAAAATTTTAGGGCAAGGCATGCAACATAAATGAATCCTAAAGGACAACACCTGATGGCTTATATAATAAAATTGCCGCCTAGTAACGAAGGTCGGCAAGCCATCTTACGATACGTAACTTGATATCGGCCCTAAATATGAACCACAAGGGTTCTAAACGCTAAATAATGAATATCCACAATAGCATATAAAAAACTTTAAACTAATAATAAAAATAATACACTTAGTAACACCGCGAGTGAAACTAAAAGCTCCCAAACAGGAGTACCAACTGTAAGCGGAATCGAGCAAGACTGAGATGATCGAAGAGAATAAACTCCTATAATTTAAATATTAAACGATCTAGATTGCTCAAAACACAGCAAAACATAGCTTGGTACTTAACTTAGACGGTGTCTCCTGGGAAACCGATGAAGAAGCCATAATCCAGTGGAAAATAAGCAAAATACGAGAGCACAAAAAAAAAACGGGTTACAACACAGGCGTGCTAAAAAGGAGTTGGGTTCTGAGCGGATGCAGAGTTGCTGGTGCAGAGTGAGGTTGAACGGCTCTCCTCTATTGGGGTCTTTGTCGTGGATGAATCTAAATAGTGCGGGACCTCTGGATTATACGCCCAATTTTATACCGACACCAATAGGTGAGCGAGCTAGTTAACCTAGCACTCCTTTACATTTTTTCTCTGGTATATTTAGCAGTAAATTACCTAAGAATAAGTGCTAATAGGAGCTTATTCACTGGCCGGCACAGGTTCAAGCCCAGAAATATATATGTATATATATGTATATATATATATATATATATATGTATATATATATATATATGTATATATATGTATATATATACATATATATATATATATATATATTATATATATATATATATATGTATATATATATATATATATATGTATATATATATATATATATGTATATATATATGTATATATGTATATGTATATATGTATATATATATATGTATATATTTTATATATATATATATATATATAAAGTATATATATATATATATATATATACATACATATATATATACATATATATATATATATATATATCATGATAAAAATGTTTTATATATATTCATCAGGAATCCTGAATGAAAGCAAATAGGGGCTCGGGGGCCCCAGATTCTTAAATTATAGCAATATCATGCTAAAAGATTTACATATCAATATCATGATAAAAATGTTTTATATATACAGTGATGCCTCAGGATACGAAAGTAATCCGTTCAGGATGCGGTTTCGTATCCTGATATTTTCGTATCCTGAGTCGCGTTTTACATGTAAATAGCCTAATCCGTTCCAATCCTTACAAAAAGTCACCTTTTCTTTCATAAACACGCTAAACTGTAGTAATAAACATGCAATGCGGCCATTTCTATCATTCAATAATTAACCCAACCGTTAAAAACAGCCTAATCTATTCCAGAAACCACTATGAGATTATTCAATAATGTAGTTATAGCCAAGTTATCCCCCCCAAGCCCAAAGAAAACGGTCCGTTTTCTTTACTACTGTAAAAAAGTTACGGTACTGTATGTAAAGCATTTAGATCAGTGAAGGTGTATTGTTACCTGTACGTACACCTAAATTAAGGATAATCCGTTCCAAGCCTTACAAAAAGTCACCTTTTCTTTCATAAACACACTAAACTGTAGTAATAAACATGCAATGCAGCCATTTCTATCATTCAATAATTAACACAACCGTTAAAAACAGCCTAATCCATTCCAGAAACCACTATGAGATTATTCAATAATGTAGTTATAGCCAAGTTATCCCCCCCAAGCCCAAAGAAAACGGTCCGTTTTCTTTACTACTGTATAAAAGTTACGGTACTGTATGTAAAGCATTTAGATCAGTGAAGGTGTATTGTTACCTGTACGTACACCTAAATTAAGGATTGATACCTGTACACTCTGAAAAAAAAAGTTACAGTTAATTAGTGTAACAAAAAAGTTGAAACATTCCTTTTGATTGAGACGATGTCCGATAGCGAAGTCGCGGCAGAGGAGGATGGCATAAGGCAGAAAACGTAACAAGTGACAGACTTAGTACAGTAATTTACACACTTAACACATTAACACTTAAACTTTACGAAATAAAAAAATGGCAGAAATAATTAACACTTAACATTAGCCTACGTATGGAAAACTATAAAATGAAAGAAAAAATTACTTTAACACTTAACGGTAACAAAACTTAAAATTGAATTTTTTTTTTTTTTGCTTTTTTATAACTTTACGTTTTTCATATTTTCTAAATCTCTTCTACTTCTTCATCACTTTCTTTTTTCTGTTTCTTTTCTTTACTTTCACCTTCTACTTCTTCATCACTTTCTTTTTTCTGTTTCTTTTCTTTACTTTCACCTTCTACTTCTTCATCACTTTCTTTTTTCTGTTTCTTTTCTTTACTTTCACCTTCTACTTCTTCATCACTTTCTTTTTTCTGTTTCTTTTCTCTACTTTCACCTTCTAATTCTTCATCCCTTCCTCTTTTCTGTTTCTTTTCTTCACTTTCACCTTCGTCTTGGCCTACTAATACCGCTGGCCTCTTTAATAAGAAACTATCCATTGAAGCTTGTTTCTGCCTACTTTTCAACACATTTCTAAAATGCATTAGGCAAACGTCATTGCAGTGTTGAAGCGCACGGTTGGTATAAACTTTTTCTGGATGTTCCTTTTCGACGTAGTCTGCCATTTTATGGAAACATGCAAGAATTTCCTTGATGTCTGCCGTTTTCAAAGGTGTAACATCCTCCTCATCACCGCTGGAGAACTGCTCTTGAACATCACTCACTTGCATTGTCTCCAACTCCTTCAGGTCGTCCGTCGTCAACTCCTCGTGGTGCTCCTCGATAAGTTCATCTATATCCTCCGCGCTAACTTCCAGCCCCATTGACGTACCAAGATGTACGATGTCAGCCACTTCAGACTGCTGAATTGGTTCAGGATTGTCAACGATCTCGGCTTCGCCTCCAGGCTTCCCGAACCCCTCGAAGTCTCGTGCAGAGACAGCATCAGGCCACAGCTTCCTCCAAGATGAGTTTAGGGTACGCCTCGAAACTTCCTGCCAAGCGAGATCGATGAGTTTGAGGCATATCACGATGTTAAAGTGATCTTTCCAAAATTCACGCCGAGTGAGGTTTGTACTCTCTGTGACTTGGAAACATCTCTGGAAGAGATGCTTCGTGTACAATTTTTTAAAATTTGAAATAACTTGCTGGTCCATGGGCTGGAGGAGAGGGGTGGTGTTAGGCGGTAGATATAGGACCTTTATGAAGGAATACTCGGCCAGAAGATATTCCTCGAGGCCAGGAGGGTGAGCTGGAGCATTGTCCAACACCAGCAGACATTTCATAGGGAGGCGGTTTTCTTCCAAATATTTTCGGACAGTCGGACCGAAGCAGACATTCACCCAATCAATGAACAGTTGCCTCGTTACCCAGGCTTTTGCATTCGCCCTCCCCATCACGGGAAGGTTCTCCTTGATGACTTTGTGGGCTTTGAAGGCTCGGGGATTTTCTGAATGGTACACCAGCAGGGGCTTTATCTTGCAGTCCCCACTGGCGTTTGCACAAAAAGCAAGGGTAAGCCTGTCCTTCATAGGCCTATGTCCGGGTAGCCTCTTCTCCTCCGCCGTGATGAACGTCCGACGAGGCATTTTCTTCCAGAAAAGCCCAGTTTCGTCGCAATTGAAAACTTGCTGCGAACTGTATCCTTCCTGCAGAGTCAACTCTTCAAACGATTTAACGAAGGCTTCGGCGGCCTTTGTGTCCGAGCTGGCTGCCTCCCCATGCCGTACCACTGAATCGATGCCAGTCCTTTTCTTGAACTTCTCGAACCACCCACGAGAAGCCTTGAACTCTGGGGGTTCCTGCTGGGATGTTCCTTCTCCTGCCCCTTCTTCGGCCTGAGCATGCCCGAGATCACCGAAAATGGCGGAGGCCTTCTGGCAAATTGTAGTCTCAGTGATGGTGTCTCCTGAGATCTCTTTGTCCTTGATCCACACAAGAAGCAGCCTCTCCATCTCGTCATGCACGTGGGTTCTCTTGTTGGAGAAAATAGTGACGCCCTTAGAAGGTGTCGCTGCTTTTATGGCCGCCTTCTGCTTCAGGATGGTGCCTATCGTAGATGAATTCCGGCCATACTCCTTGGCGATCGCACTTAAACGCATGCCAGACTCGTACTTTTTAACGATTTCAAGTTTCGTCTCCATCGAGAGCATCGTCTTCTTCTTCTTTCCTTCGGCAACATTCTTGGGACCCATGGCTACAGTAATACGTAATATAATACACTACGTACGTCATATACAGTCTATGTAAATAAACACTAATACAGTACAATGCACAGTAACGAATGTTTATTAACGATAACACGTGGCGTACGAATGTACTGTATATTAACACTAAGTCAAACAAGCGAAAGCACACAATGTCTGTTAACGATACCGCGGTCGGAACGAAAAGAGAGAGAGAGAGATGAACGCCCGTGCGTAGGCAAGCTGGGATAGTTGCCGACCAATAGGAAAGCAGGATCTTATGGCGTCAGCTAGCGTCTTGAGTAGGGAGATAACCAATGGGTGAGCGGGAAGCTGTAAGTGAGACTACCCAAGTTCAAAGTCTGGCGGCGCGCGCTTTTTAAAATTACTCTCGGCAAAGAGTTGTTATCTCGTAAGGTTTTCGTATCCTGAAATTTTATTCGTATCCTGGGGCATAAAAATCTCCGAATCACTTTTCGCATCCTGAATTTTTCGTAAGCAGAAACTTTCGTATCCAGAGGTATCACTGTATATATAAATCAGGAGTCCTGAATGAAAGCAAATTATATATATCACTATCATGGGAAAATGTTTTATATATATATTCATCAGGAATCCTGATGATAAAAATGTTATATATATATATATATATATATATACATCAGGAGTCCTGAATGAAAGCAAATAGGAGCTCGGAGGGCCCGGAGCTTAAATATCTACATAAGTGAACCCTCGTTTATCGCGGTAGATAGTTTCCAGACCCGGCCGCGCTAGGTGAAAATCCGCGAAGTAGTGACACCATATTTACCTATTTATTTAACATGTATATTCAGACTTTTAAAACCTTCCCTTGTACGTAGTACTGTTAACAAACTACCCTTTAATGTACAGAACACTTAATGCATGTACTACTGTACCCTAAACTAAAACAGGCACAAATATTAAAGGCGATTTTATATCATGTGTTTCCTAAACACGCCAAAAAACATGATAAAAAATGGCAACCAATGTTTTGTTTACGTTTATCTCTGATCATAATGAAGAAACGAATGCATTTACACATCTGTGTATTGGTTAGTTTTTGCATCGATTATATTGATTATTCAGTACAGTATGTTGATTTTGTTATTAACAATGTTTTATTTAATTTTTCTTAGGACTTCCAAATGAAATGTTTTTCTTTATGACGCCGCCTGAAACGACGGCGTAATAAAGTACGCTCAGTAAACAAACGAAGGCATTTAACGCGCATGATGAAAGGGATAAATAATGATATTACAGTAAAAGCTTTTAAAAAATATGTTATTACAAATATTATTTACCGTATCTATATAAAATCATACATACATAGCAAAGCAGGAAAACAATTTACGAGAGAGAGAGAGAGAGAGAGAGAGAGAGAGAGAGAGAGAGAGAGAGAGAGAGAGTTGTTTTACGTACGTAAATGTAAATTTTAAACAAAAAAAATAGCCCCATTTCATATAAAATAGGTTATTACAAATATTTTACTTTATCATATTACAGTAGTCTGTATAATACTGTAAAGGTCAGTACAGTATGTTGTTGTTATAGTCGTGGCGATGAAATTCTCATGAAACAAAAACACGGCATTCAATTACAACAGCTGATTCATTCTCTCTCTCTCTCTCTCTCTCTCTCTCTCTCTCTCTCTCTCTCTCTCTCTCTCTCTCTCTCTTCGTGTTATACAATACTTACATATAGATGAAGAAACTAAAATTAGTTTTCTTATTGTCAATTAAATACGAAAGGAAAAAATTATGCCGAGTTTACATCCATTTCAATCGTTGCTAAAAATACGGCATCCGATTTCATCAGCAAACCACTATTTTTTGGGAAATATCATTTTATTCTAGAAAATTGCTACTCTTTAAATAGTTAATTGCACATTAAGAATGCATGTACTTTTGTTTTTAAATTTCGGGTGTGTTTTAAAAATCGAGTATTGTTGACTTCTTTTTGTTTTACTTTTGGCTGTGATTAGATCAGCTGACGTCTAGCTGCCGCTCATTTCTTAACTTATTCAAACCGTCTACAGTATACAGTTGATATTACATAAGCACCAATGTGTTATAACCTATAAAAAATTTTTTGTTTATTACATTTAAAACAACAAACTCTCTCTCTCTCTCTCTCTCTCTCTCTCTCTCTCTCTCTCTCTCTCTCTCTCTCTCTCTCTCTCTCTCTGTGGGCTACTTTTCACTACCTCCCATTCCTTACCTCTCTCTATCTCTCTAACAAATGATATCTTTGTTGCTCCTCAAAGTTTCATTTATATTGAAAATCAATCATGATTCAATTTTCCTTACTTTCTCCTATCTCGCACCATCGGTCACATCGCGGTATTTTTGAAATTTCCGGAAAATCCGCGATATATGTATATACATGCGTTATGAAAAAAATCCGCAAAGTGGTGAATCAGCGATGGTCGAACTGCGAAGTAGCGAGGGTTCACTGTATATAAATGTCAATATCATGATATAAATCTTTTATATATAGCCATAAAGTATATTGAATGTAAGCAAATCGGGACCCGGGGGGTCCGGAGTGCTTAAATATCAATATCAAAATAACTATTTTGATTGTAAAAGGAATTGAAAACAAGTCAGACCGTAACCGTGATCATATCAATAAGAGGGAAGGGAAGGTCGAGCACAAGGATCGTATATATAATATATATATGTGATATATATATATATATATATATATATATATATATATATATATATATATATATATATATATATATATATATATATATATATATATATATATATATATATATATATATATATATATATATATATATATATATATATATATATATATATATATATATATATATATATATATATATATATATATATATATATATATATATATATATATATAAGGTCCGTGAGGTGCGTGACACTAGAGGGGGAAAGGGATCTTTAACGGGTCCGTGACGTGCGGGACCGGGGAAGTAGCACGTACAAAACTAAATAAATAATATAACATAACAAGGTACCACGGACCGAGCCGAAAACTTCCCGCCGATCGTTGGCCAAACGAGCGATGGAAAGAAAACGACTACGACCAGGTAGAGTAGTGGAAAGAGTAAGTAATGTACGTTAATGTATAATAATAGCATGCCTCACAGATCAACGGGCACCGCCCGTGCAAAGCGGATGCCCCCGGGAGGGGTACATAGCGCTATAAAGTGACTCAAACTCCGAGAGAGAGGGAGGGAATCCTGGGGTGGGGTATCGGCTGGAAGAGGCTAGGAGTGGGGCGATAGCAGGTATACCAACCTGGCAGACCCATGATTGATATGATCACGCGGAAGGACTAATAACACTATAATAAACATAACGCATGGTAAAATAAGATAGGAAGGCATGCTGGATGATAATAATAATAAAATTAGCTAAACATCAATCGTAAAACAAACGAGGAAGCGAACATGAGACAGGAGAAAATCAAGCCTGACGGCGCTGGGAGTAGGCAGGGCTACCAACATAACATAGGGTTAGTGAAGTGCTAACAAAATGAAAACTAATATGTAATATCTGACTCATGAAAGCCCCTCGAGCTAATGCAAGCAAACGAATGACGTTAAAATGATAAGCAAGTCCGTGGCGTGCGAACGTAAATAATCCAAGTAATAATATGTGAAATAGAACGCCGAAGGCGATCAGGCATGCCAACCTACTGAAAATACACACACGTAAATGTAATAACTGTTATCATAAAAACAGGACAATATAAAAATTAATACGGTGTGTGAACCGTGGATATCTATAAGGTTCATAACGAGAAACAATCAGTATGGAGGACTTATTGAAAATCGTTAGGAACGAACGAGAGAGAGAGAGAGAGAGGAGGGAGCTGAGCGCCTTGAAAGACCCACGTGGGGTCGTGAAAAATAAAACTTTTATAATATAAGCAAAAATGGGCAAGGCCCCCTCCAAAATCTCAAAACTCATAGATCTGGTACTTAACTTAGATGGAGTGACATTGGAGTCCGACATCTTGAGGTAAATCCAGAAAAAACCAGCGAAATTCACACACTAAGGCAAAATAAGGATTAAATTGTGGTGCTATGAAAAAGGAGTGACGTCACTGGCGTGGGATTGCTAGTAGTAGTAGGATGTTGAACGGCACCTCGCTGTTGGGGGAGGTTGACAGGAGATATCTAAATGGTGCGAGGCCTCTGGTTGTGATATATTCAACGCCCCAGTAGTATACCGACACCTTATTAAGGTGAGCGAGCTGGGTTCAACCTAGCATTCCTATACAAATTTTTCTCTGGTAAATTCATAGCAGTTTTTACCTTAGAAATGATGTTAAAAGAGCATTTCACTGGGCGGCACGGGTCGGAGCCCAGAAATATAGATTTTTCGCTTTGCTTCAAAATCCGTTTTTTGGGCTCAAGCCATGTCGTCCTGATGGGAGTTTACCAGAGAATTTCTTGAAAGTACTGTATCTGTGGGTTTGTATAAGTGCCTCAACCTTGCTTCAGCTTCTATATGGTCATCCAGACTACTGAAATATATAACGATACCATTATACGTCATCACCACTAAGCATGGAACAATGTTAGGGCTTCCTGCCCCCTGCAGGGAAATGTCGTACTCGACAGTAGAAGCACAAGGTTTGTATCCATATAGGAACAAATATGAATATCATTCAGATCTTTTTGTTTATATATTGAAGTACCTTAAGTATAAACTTTACTTAGGAAATAAGTAAAAAACTCTGGCTAAGTTTATTTAGCTACATATGGGGCGAAATAAGATGCAATTGCACTTTCTTCATTTTATTGAATAGATAATCAAATGTAACAGAATGTGTATTAGAGTTTGTAATAGAATTATACATTCAACATATACAAATAAAGGGATTTTGACGAAGGAAAAATCTATTTCTGGGGAGATACCTGTGATGCCCGGTGAAAAGGGTCCTTCTTATCTCTTTTCTGATATAAATACTTCCAAATATACCAGAGAAAGTTAAAGCATGGAATGCAGAGGTTACTACCCTCGCGCGAGCACCCTATGGGCGTCGTGTATAAAGATAGGGCGTGTGAAAACCACTATTCACAGGTCATCTTCCATTTAGATAAATCCTTCATCAAAAGGGGGAGGCGCCACAGCGGCACTAACCAAACTCACCTGATCTACTCAGCGACGCCCGCCTCGAGCGCCATCTAAACATCCTTCTTTTGGACTCGTGTTTGACGATTACCCTGTTTTTGTGCTCTCATGTTTTGGCTGTTTTTTGGATTTCTTCGCCATGGCTGAAGCTCTCCTTACCCCTACGCCAATGTTAAGTACCATAGATTGTTTTGACATTATTTTTAGTACCGGGCACATTAATGTTAAGTAATAGGAAGTGTTCTAGTCCGTTCGGTCTTGTGCCTTCCCGCGGCCCGCGCGGCCATTTTTATTGTTAACGCTCAGTACGTTTCACTTTTGCTTGTTTTGTTGCCCTTTTGGTACTTTTGTCATTCTAGGTTCGTTTAATCTTATTCTAGATTATAGGCTTTGTGCCACTTATTTTGAACCGATTTATTATTATTATCTTTAGGTACTTTTTAGTCATTTACGAGTCCGTACCCTCTTAATGAGAGAATGCCTTGATGAAGTCATTGAGCTTCAGCACGGCATTCTATTCCCGTGCTGAAACTTGGTGACGGGCAAGAGGGCTCTCGAACTTGGGGAAATTGCTCCCCCTGTTCGAATCTAAATTTCTCTCTTTCTTATCTTTTTCTTCCTCTTTATATTGCTTCAACCTTCTCCTAATATTATAAACTTTCTTTCATGATGCTGTCCCAACCCTATGAGTAAAATTTTCCATATGTATATGTGTATATTTTTATATATATATATGTATGTTTATTATCTTTTTTTTTTTTTTCTCTTTATGGCATGGATGTTTCTACATCTGTTATTGCCACTTGGGCGGATGTTTCTACATCCGGTATTGCTGCCTGCTTTGATGAATGTGAAAGGTGTCACGGTTGGGAGGTGTTTGTGCTCAAAGCTATATGTGAGAGTATTGGATGATCTCAGCCATCCCGAAGATGGTTTGGACCTTTTTGGCGGAACTATTCTCAAGTGTTGGGTCTTCGGAATCCAGGGGGATCCAATGCTTGGGTTAGGACTCTCGGCTTCTGGCCGGAAGCCCGTCATTACAGATATGGGGAGGATGATTCCATAGTTTCTTGGTCTCAGTCCTAACAGGCGGGTTCAGCTTACACCTGTGCCTCTATATCTGTTTTGATGCTATCCTTCGGGTAGGGTATGGAGTGGACCATCTGGGAAGTATACTCTCACTGTGCCGGTAGTGGAGAGTGCAAATTTCCTTCCCAACATGTGATGCCTTAATGTTCTCAAGCAGGTAAATCAAACTATTCAAAAAATCACTCTTCTCTTTTCTTTATTCTGATGGATTCTTGTGAGAATGACCCTACCTCCCCTGGATATGCTGACTCGCCCTCGGCACCGTTCACGACCTCTGGCAATTCATTTAAAGAAAACTCCGTTGACGACGTAGGAACTAAAAAGGACTGTTCTTTAAACATTCGGAAAAAGGGTAATTTGGGCAACACAGGAAAACTGAAAGTCCTGCACGTTACCCAAATCCCTTTAGAAGCTAATTATGATGTGCTACATAAAATATTTGTGTGTTACGGATCAATAAAAGAAATTAGAATGAAACTTCAAGATGATAATTGGGAATCTTGGTTATCATTTAATTGTCATGAGGAAGCATTTAATGCAAGCTGTAACATTGTTGATATTAAAGTAGGTAATATGAGTGTTAAGGGTGCTCTGTGTGATGGGGCACCTAAAGATCTGGATGTCTACAGACCAGCAGACTGGGCTGATAAAGATATAGAGGCAGATATGCCATCCCAAAGAAAGCCAAAACCACCAATGTGGCTTCTTGCTCAATCTGTAGGAGGTACGGAAAATTATTTCAAGATATGCAAATTTCTTCAGAGGAAGGTAGGTACGATCGCACCTGGAGATATATTTCGATTCGGAAAGAAAAGTTTCCTGATAAAGGCCAAGTCATACACACATTCTGTTATACTGTCTAATTTGAAGACAGTAAATGATGGTATAGAATTGGACATCAAACCCCATCTAAACTTTAGCTATGGAAGGGGAGTGGTTTTTAATAGCGATCTGTATGAATTTACTGAAGAGGAGATATTGGCTATGTGTCCTCTATCAGTGTGGAAAGTACATAAAGTACCTGGAACATCAATGATTGTTCTTACTTTCCAGGATGCTGATGTACCTTTCCACATAGACATAGAAAAGCGAAAGGATCAGAGTTCAACCTTTTAAGCAGAAGCCACTGCAATGTTATAATTGCTTTAAATTTGGACATCCTTCCAAAGTTTGCAATAATGAAAAAATTTGTAATACTTGCTCCAGTATTTACCATGGGGATTGTACACTTGAGGCAAGGTGCTTAAACTGCAACTCTAATCATAAATCTAATGATAGGAGCTGCCAGTTTTATAAGTTAGAAGAGGCTGCCCTCAATAAATCAATTATTGAACATGTAAGCGTGGGGCATGCCAAGAGATTATTGAATAAATCTAATACTTATGCAAAGACATTAAAAACAGGAGAAAAAGTTCCTCGGGAATCATCTCACCCACCTACTACTGTAGGTAGTTCTCGAAAAAGGAATTCACCATCTATTGATAAAGTGCTGCATAAGACAAGAACATCTCCTCCTAAAGATTTATCATTGAGTATCAACAAAAAAACATTGCCAACCACTATCAAACCTTTGTCCCCCATTACAAAGGATAGTACTAACCTCTCCCAGGCCATATCCTTGCCTGATTTAATGGAGATTCCACCTGACACCAAGTTATCAGGTGTACCTGTAGTGGGGAAGGTACAAAAACCTGGTAACTTGCAACCTATTAATCGTAAAAGAGAGAGACCTCCATCTCTCTCACCCCCTTCCATAAGAAATACTAGAATTATGACATCAAATAAATATGATGTTTTGTCTGTTGATGTTGGCGATCAACCAGAAGACAATTTAAATAAATCAGAAATTCAAGTTGAGGTCCACCATCCACCTCAACAAATATATAAAAAAGATACAAAGAAAAACTCCAACGTAAAACCCAATATAACAAGACCATCTCTGAAGAAACCTACAAGTAATAATGTTAGTTTAAAAACTGCTAATGGGAAGACCTCATCCAAGATGTCTTCCCGAAATAATCCATTGTTTTCTCCTCAATTTTGCAATGGAACTGTCAGGGTTTAAGTGCGAAATTTGAAGAACTTAAGCTCCTAATTCATGAACATTCCCCCATAATTGTATGTCTACAGGAAAGTATGCTTGATGCTGACACTCCTAGTCCTCGAGAGTATGTTAGCTATAGAACACCATATAATCATCAAGCAGGGAGCCATGGTGGAAGTCTCATGTACGTTCGTCGAGATGTTCCCCAAATACCTATGTCTATATGTACAACACTGCAGGCAGTGGTTGTACAAATTGATATAGGAAGAAAATATACAATATGCTCTCTGTACTTGCCTCCAAATGATAATATTTTATATGATGATTTAGCAGAGGTCATTCATCAACTCCCTCAACCATTTCTCTTACTGGGAGATATGAATGGTAGACATCCTTTATGGGTTGATATTTTAGCAAACACAAGGGGCAATATTATCTCAATTGTGGAGAATGAGGATGTGGGACTCCTTAATACAGGAGAGCCCACACACTTCCATGTTCAGACAGGTACCTTGTCATTCAATGACCTTTCAGTTGCAAGCTCTAACTGCTTTCTTGATTTTGATTGGAGGACATTAGATGATTGGCATACTAGTGATCATGCACCAATCATTATAAACACCAACAAGGGTCCGCCTTTGCAAAGATCGCCACGTTGGAATCTAGACAAGGCAGACTGGGTTAAATTTTCTGAGCTAAGTGAAATCGAAGGGAGAGCAGAACAGTTTGAAAGTATTGATGATGCCATAGACCTACTGAATGGAACTCTTCATATAGCAGGAGTCAATTCAATTCCCAAAACAACAGGGTTATTCAAACGACGACCAGTCCCGTGGTGGTCTTCAGAACTAACTGCCCTCCACAGAGCCACAAGAAGATCTCTAACACGATTGCGTAGACGCAGAACTGATGAGAATTTAATTATGTACAAGAAATGTAGAGCACAGTTCCGTCGTGCCTTGAAAGAAGCAAGGCACCAGTCATGGATGTCTTTTGTTTCCTCCATTAACAGTAGAACACCACCATCTTCTGTGTGGAGGAAAGTAAAAAAGATAGCTGGCAAATTCACCCCCAACCCACCACCAGTGTTGAAGGTGAATGGCTAGTATGTAACTGAAGCAAATGAAGTTAGCAATGCCCTGGCTAATCATTTTTCAAATGTATCCAGCAAGTGTGAAGGAGCCCCTGGTCACCAGTATAAGAGCACTGAAGAAAAGAAAATTTTAAATTTTGCAACAAGAAGGGAAGAGTCGTATAATTCTCCTTTCACTGAAAGAGAATTTGATTCCGCACTTGCTCATTGCAATGATACAGCCCCTGGACCCGATGGAATTCCATATGCAATGATTAAACATGTATATTTTGATACAAAGCTATTTATTTTAAGCATTATTAATAGAATATGGCATGATCATAGTTACCTAAGTGTTTGGGAACTAGCCATTATTTTAGCCTTTTTAAAACCCGGTAAAGACAAGTTTTTAGCAGCAAACTATCGTCCTATTGCATTGGCATCTTGTTTATGTAAAATCATGGAGAAGATGGTCAATGCAAGGCTGATATGGTACCTTGAAAAGAAAGGTATTTTATCACCGATTCAATGTGGATTCAGAAAAATGTACTCAACGACTGATGTGTTGATACGACTTGAGTCTTCTATTTGTGAAGCCTTTGCTTCCAAACAGCACCATGTTACAGTATTTTTTGACCTTGAAAAGGCATATGATACCACATGGAGATATGGTATTCTTAAAACCATTCATGAATTAGGATTGAGAGGAGAGCGGCCATTATTTATTCAGGCATTTCTTTCACGTAGAGTTTTTCAAGTGAGAGTGGGGGAAACTCTATCAGAGAGTAAGTGCCAGGAAGAAGGAGTTCCTCAGGGTAGTGTGCTGAGTGTAACCATTTTTGCACTAGCAATTAATGGGATATCCTCAGCCATTCCCCAGGATGTTCTCTCAACATTATTTGTGGATGATCTCTCAATATCATTTGCTGGCACTAGAATGGCAATGATTGAGAGAAAAATCCAACTCTCTATTGATAAAATTATCCAGTGGGCTGACATGAATGGATTTAAGTTCTCGACAAGTAAAACTACCATTGTCCATTTTTGTCGTATCCGGGGAGTACATCCAGACCCGGATATATACATTAAAGGTCAACGGATACCATGTGCAAGAGAAGCTAAAATTTTAGGTTTGATATTTGATTGTAGGCTTACATGGGTTTCTCACTTAAGAGCATTAAAAGCTAAATGTGTTGAAGCTCTAAATATCTTAAAAGTATTGTCCCATACATCGTGGGGGGCAGACCGCAATACTATTTTAAAATTATACAAGGCCTTGATTTTTTCCAAAATTAGTTATGGTTGTGAGGTATATTCTTCAGCCACCCCAAGCCAGTTAAAAATATTTGACTCGATACATCATGCAGGTATTAGATTGTCTACTGGAGCTTTTAAAACCTCGCCTATCCCAAGTCTCCTTGTTGATGCTGGAGAGTTACCTCTAGACCTTTACCGAATGTCTTCCATTCTTCGGTATTGGTTTAGATTGCAAAGACTCCCTAACTCTCTAGCCTTTCAGACTGCAAGCCTTGTAAGACACGCATCATACTTTGAGTTGCACCCAAAATCTCCTCAACCTCATGGCTTTCGGGTGAAACGATTATTAAATAGTCTGGATATAATTAGAAATAAGGTACTTCCATTCAAGGTATCATCAACGCCTCCATGGAAGTTACCAGAGATATCTTTTTGTAAATATTTTATTGGAGATAAGAAGAATATATCAGACCTAGAAGCCAGGTCTCTTTTTAATGAACATGTTAAAGAACATAGAGGATCAACTTTTATCTATACTGATGGCTCCAAATCTGATGTTGGCGTTGGATTTGGAGTACATAGTAATGGTTTTAATTGTAGAGGTGCACTTCCTCTGACCGCTTTCATATTTACTGCCGAACTGTATGGCATATTAACCGCTATTGAGAAAATAGCGTTGGAGAAGGAGGGTAATTTTACAATTTTTAGTGATGCAAGGAGTGTCCTTCAAGCTATGGAAGTTTTTAATTTTAATAACCCTCTAGTTTTAAAGATTTTAGAATGGATTTTCATTATTGGACGGAGAGGTATAACAGTTTAATTTTGTTGGGTTCCAGCACATGTAGATGTGTCCGGGAATGAGAAGGCAGATTCACTGGCTAAGGAGGCTGCATCCGAGTTGCTGCCAAGAAGGTATCCCATTCCCTGTAATGATTTCTTACCTGACATCAAGAAATTGGTTTGCAATAAATGGCAACAGCAATGGGATAGTCAAGATGGCAATAAAATGAGGGAAGTAACAAATGACATATCTCCTTGGAGGTATAATATGATGCCCCGAAAATGGGAGACGTCTCTTTGTCGTCTCCGTATTGGTCACACTCGGTTGACGCATGAGTTTCTGCTGAAGGGCCAACACCAACCGTATTGTGACGACTGTTTAGTACCTTAAACAGTAAGGCATTTGTTGACCGAATGCCCCAATTATAACAACTTGCGGAATAGATATTTGTTTGAGGCTCGAGGTGAGGGTGGCAGGTTCATCCTTGCCAAGATTCTTGGAAATGATGTGTCCTACCATGCAAGTGGCATTTTTAGATTTATTTCAGAAGCAGGTCTTCTGAAAACTATTTAACTTTTATGACATTCAATTTTTATGATTTTAATTGAATACTCTTTAATTTTTTATTTTATTTTATTTTTGTATACATAAATTAAATGTTACCGGCGTCAATGACCTTAGATGTCAGGATGCCTGAAAACTTTAAATCAATCAATCAATTACGAGTCCGTATCTTGTTAACGAAGAATAGCGTTCGGGGTTTTATTACAGTTTAGTTTCACCAACTTTGTTGGTGTTTTTCGTTACAATTCGATATGTTTTTGACTGTTTGTTTCCTCCCTGTTTCGCTATTCTTCGTTACATTTCTTTGTTATTATTTTTATCGGACAGATGTGTTTTTGTACTTTTGGGGTTCGTGTTATTTTAGATTGTAAGTTATAACCTCCGAGTGCGAGAGGCTGGAGATCCCATTTTCTTTCAAACAGACTCGAGCTCTCCCTCTCTTTATCTCCCCCTTCTGGGAATTTCTTCGTCTTAGACGAGTTCTTTAATTTACCAGGTTACTTCGTTCTTTATTATGTTTTTGGCTATTGTTGGTTTATTAGATCCTGTTCGTGTTAGAGTCTGTTATAGGTTAGTTGGCCTGCCTTGAGCGGACTCCCGTTACCCCTCCCCCTAGTCCCACCCTCTCCCCGCTCCGGCCTGGGAGTTGGGTCAGGACATCCATCGGACTCCGCCATGAGTTTTCACTTCTATGAGCTGGGAACGCTCGCTTACCTATTTATCTAGTGCTCCCCTTCGGCAGGGAATCCTCCCCTCGTTGGCCCTCCGCACTTTGACTCCGGCTATAGCCCATAGTTTCACACGACAATCAGATATATCTCCTCCCCCTTCTTTGTTATACTCTCCGGTAGCCACCTACCGGAGACCCTTTCGGAGATCAAGTTATTGAATTATTTTTACCGTATCCCTTATATGGATTAAGGATCTAACCGCACCCCCCCTCCGGGCCTCCGTCACCCTACGGCGCTCTCCCATACCAATATGCCGTAACTCTTATCAGTAATTACTTCGGAGCTCCGGCTCCTCTATATGCATATACTATGGAGTATTCTCTCATACTTATTATCTTTGTAGTAATTACGGCGGAGCTCCGGCTCCTTATATTACACGACCCCATCCCTGCACATCAACTAGAATCTCCCTTAGCTTTACTTATTTTTATTATTGTGTTAAGTTGAAGCCTCTGGGAGACTTTGTACTTATTTTACCTTTTTATTACAGAAAGTGAGCTGTGCCGCCAAGGGCTGCTCTGCTACCTTTCTGGATCCGGTAGGCCATGACGTCTGCCGGTCCCACGCCCACTGTGCGATCTCCTTTGTCCGGGAAGCTGGCCAGCCCTCTTACATGGTGTGGTTCCCGGAGGCGTGCACACTCTGCTATGAGCTGTCCTCCATTCTCCTTAATGATGAGGTAAGATTTCTCAATTTTATCATGCATGCTATATTATTTTGAGGCTCCGCTTATTATACGGTTTGACGATGTAAGATTTCTCAGTTTTCTCATTCATGCTAATATTATATGGAGGCTCAGCTACTTATAGATTATTCTCTTAATACTCTTGATATTCACAGGAGTTTGCCTTCTGTCGTTCTAAGTTACTCCCCTTTTCCAGGCTGATGAAGATTCGCTCCGGAAGGCCAAAACCAGCCTCCGGAATTGGGTGTTTGGTTTTGGGAGGAATGCCCCAACTGGTTGTCCTTACCTCCTCGATGCAGACATGGCCTCCCAGCTGTTTCCTGGTTCGTCCTCGGCCGCGGTACCCTTGGAGCAAGCTTCTCCCATCATTGAGGGTATCAGGGCGGCCCTTCCTGTAGAAGAGGAACACCAGCTCTCCGGCGACATCTCCACCCTCGACATCCACACCGAACCTATGGATGAGCAGGTTAGTGGTGCAGAGTTGGCAAAATCCTTTCTTTCTCCTACTCCTTCCTCTACTTCTTCTTTCCTCGGCTTTGACAAGCCTCAGGCTTCTCCTTGGGAGGGTTCCGTCTCGGTCCGTCCCAAGGTTAAGCCAATACGCAAAAACAAACCTAAACCCAGTAATCTAGCTTCACCACAATCCATATCTCCGGTCCCTGGACCTTCCTCAGCCCCTGACATCCCAATGCTGTCACGAACTCCTCCTCCGTCTAAAGGACAGAGGAGTAAGTCCGCAAAATCCAAGGCTTCAGCTGTTGGTAGCTCCTCGAATTTCCACATAACCATGGAGTTGATTCAGGATATGATGGAGTCGAAGCTGCAGAGACACTCAGGGGTCATCTCGGAGCTCAAGGACATGGTGGCTAGCCTCCTCTGTGCGGGGTCTCAACCTGCTCCGCCCCTAGTTCCTGATACCTCTAAGCTACCGCCTTTTTCTACCTGAAAGGGAAGAAAAATTAATTGCCACTCAAAATCAGTTGCAAAATTATTAAGATAATTTTACTGTAAATGTTGGATAACTAACAACACTGTGTACAAGTATACACATGGCACTGGTGTCATTGGTATAATTCTGCACCTAAAAAAAAAAAAGAGTCCTAGTGTCACCAGGGTGACACTTAATGAAAGGGTATTGCACTGGAAGGTGTCAACACCTTTTCACCCAAATTGAAAAGTCTCAATATATTCACTGTTCATTGCAGCACTACACTACCTGCTGCCACCACAAAATGTTTCAACGTGTGCACTTGCTTCGCAAATTGTTTATAAAAAACTCTGGAGGATTTCCATCCAGTGTATGAGCGAAGACGCTCAAAGTCCAAATACTGAAAGAAGGTCAGTGAAGAAGCAATTTTTCTCGGATCATGACCTGCGGGTGTACTATCAGTATCCACTCTGCGAATGAAGTAGGTGAGCTTCGCCCTCAGTTGTTTTAGGGATAAGTTTGATCCTGAGGTTTCGCCTTTGAAGATCTGTCCTCCCCTGAAGTCTTAAGTTCTTCGAAAATAGACCTTTAGAGACATTAATGGACATAAGGAGACATCTTCCTTCAGAGGGCAGATTCTCCAGGGACCCCACCTGTTGGTGGGTAGCTCGTTTTTGTCGAGAAAGGTAGGATCAGGAAAGAGATTCAGTTCTCCCACTTCTGTGAACTGAATATGGCCTTCGTCTCTTGATAGGGCTACTATTTCACTAACTCTATAGCGAACAGGAATATCCCTTTTTGTGTTAGATCCTTGAGAGAACAATCTTCATTGTTCAAGGTTGAAGCATTGTGTAAGACTTTGTCCAGAGACCATGAAATGGGCTTCGGAGGGGCTGTTGGTTTAAGTCTAGTGCATACCTTCGGAATCTTGTTAAAGATTTCGTTCGCCAGGTCCACCTGGAAGACGTATAGAAGAGGTTTAGTCAAAGCTGACTTACACGTAGTTATCGTGGTGGCAGCCAAGCCTTGCTCGTGAAGGTGGATGAAGAAGGACAGGCAGAAGTCTATTGAGATTTCTGTCGGCCTGTTTGCTTTAACAAAAGCAACCCACCCGGCAGCGGTGAGATTGCAGGATAATGGCCACAGGATTGCGATGGCTAAGTCATCGCTAAAGGACAGAGGGGAAGGGAAAAGGGTCCTGTATCAAGTGTAGAAGAAGGCGGCAGGATTGCTGCCACCTCCATGCAAGAGTGAAACAATGTTTCAGTATCGGTCCCATCCTAGGCGGCAGAAGAATAACTATTCTTCAGCCTAGGGTCTGCTGAATCTATCAAGTGTAGAGGAAGGAGGCAGGATTGCCGCTGCCTCCACACAAGAGAGAAACAATGTTTCAGTATCGGTGCCATCTTAGGCGGTAGAAGAATACTATTCTTCAGCCTAGGGTCCGCCGACACAGGACTAGTCTTCTAGACCGCAGGGGAGAAGGTGGCGGCATCATATTAGCACTTCGGGTGCAGTCTAGGGAGGCTTAGCCTCCTATGCCGGCAGCTGTAAGCCGGCAGGGGAGTGACTACTCACCCTGCTTCTCTGCCGTCAGCAGAAAAACTGAATACTCTGAGGTTCTGTAGAAAACCAAAGCTGGGATCTCGCCGTCAAAGGTGGGAGACAGAAAACCTTAGCCTAGTCAAGCCAGAGTGAACTACTCAATGGCAAGACCAGGTACGGTTGCTGCCTGCGGCAGCACTCAGAGGGAAAGAGAGATTACCCTTAATTCTCCACAGGAGACAAGTATCGAGTTATATAATTCTAGGATATGTACTATCTCCCGTTGAATCAATAAAACGATACACGAGGGTAAACGGGGATAATGTCTGAAAGTATACTACAGCGCCTAGGCTAGGTAGCCTAGCGCAAAACGAGATCTCGGTTACCTAAATCGCCGAAACTCTAACGTATACGATCGACAAAAGGAAGAGGAAATTATGCATAAAATATATATCTTTTACTAGTATAATTGTGCCTAATTAGCTTTCATAATTTATTAATGCTATTACAACCGGGAAAGTCGTTCTTCTAACTAAATAACACATGGGTAATGAACGACAGCGCCCATGGCGCCTCCGGTGACAGGCCTAGCTCCTTAACACAAAAATTACTCTAATTTCACTGTGAAGCAGGAGCTAAAAATTATACACTGTAAAGAATAAATACTCAACTTTCCAGTAGTAAAAGAACCTGGAGATTGCATAATAAACCCTCTCAAAAGCGATAAAAACGTTTGAACAACAGGGAAGACCACCTTGGGAAATCGCTACAAAAATAGGAAATAAGCGCCATCTTGGATACAGCACCATCTAGATACTCAATAGTAGTATGGGAGGAAGGGTAACCTTAATAACGGCTCCCCTTCTATTTTTGACCCTCTTCCCCTTGAGGCGAAAACGCTATTCGGGGTGAAGATCACTATGTGTCGTATCAATATATACGTCCCCTGATTTATGCGATATCCTTAAGAGAAATTTTAAGGATATTCGCGCTAGGAGTTAGAATTCTGGAGACCTAAAGGTAAATTCTCTGGGAATATCACTGTAGTCAAATATCCCTTAGGAAGCTACTTATAGGAACCTTCCATCAGGACGACATGGCTTGAGCCCAAAAATAAAGGCGTAGGTACTACTATCCCTACTGCCTTCCTCCAGAATGAGGGTACAGATGGAAGGGGGGAATGAATCATTCTAGCTTCCACCCAGCCACAAGATCTGTTGCCGGCCACTGCCGGTTCCAGGGATGTGGATGGCAGTCCAAGGGAGGACTGAAGAACACTCAAAGACATTAGAGTCTCCCACCGGCAGCTGTCATGGCCGGCACAACCTTTCCCCGGAGCCTAGCGTCTGTAGGGGGAAGGTCAGAGTGGCTATCAAGCCGCCTATGTAGGAGCCCGACTGGCACCACAGTCTACCCGGCAAGCGGGAAGATTGTAGGACACCTTTCCAAAGACATGCGATGGCTAGGCTATCACTAAAGGACAGAGAGGTGCAGGGGAAGGGTCCTGTGTGTTGTGTCGGGAGAAGGTGGCAGGATTGCCGGCCATTTCCAGTCACAATCAGAAACATCGTTTCAATATCGGTGCCGTCCTGAGCGGCAGAAGAATATCGATTCTTCAGTCCAGGACCTTGCCGAAACAAGACTTGTCTTCTAGACCCCAAGGGAGAAGATGTCGGCATCGTACTACCACTTTGGATGCGGGCTAGGGAAGCTAGGCTTCCTATGTCTGCAACCGTAAGTCGGCAGGGGAGTGTCTATTCCCCTGGCAGCCGAGTTGTCAGCATAAAGACTGAATACTCTGAGTTACTGTCGTAAAACCAAGCCGGGATACTCGCCGGCAAGGAGGAAGACAGAAAACCCTAGCCTAGTCAAGCCGGAGTATACTACTCTATGGCAGGACCAAGATAGGGTTGTCGCCTAATGGCAGAACTCACAGGGAAGGAAGGGTTTACCCTTAAATCTCCGAAAGAGACGTGTATCGAATTATATAATTAATTCTAGGAGATATACTATCTACTGTTGAATTGATAAAACGATACGCGAGGGTAAACGGGTGTAATGTATGAAAGTATACTAAAGCGCGTAGGCTAGGTTAGCCTAGCGCAGGGCGAGATCTCGGCTACGCTATATCACCGAGACTCTAATGTATACGATCAATACATTCAAGGAAGAGGAAATATACATGCATGATCTTATCTTCACTAGTATAATTTTGCTTAAATAGCTATATTTAATTAAAGCTAAATACCGGGAATGTCGTTCTACTGACTAATTAAGGCATGCAGGGCGAACGACAGCGTCCAAAATGGCGCCGCCGGTTACTGGCTAAGGTCCGATAAACACATTAAAATTATCCTAATTTAACTGTGAGAAGGGAGCTAAAAATTATACACAGGAAAAATTAAATACTCAACTTTCCAGAGGCAGAAGATGCTGGAGAATGTATGATAAATTCCTCGAAATAGCGGTCTAGAACACTAGAGCAAGCAGGGAGATACAACGTGCGAAAGCGCTACTGAAAAAGGAATGAGCGGCCATTTTGGGCACTGTAATAGTAGGGGAATAAGGGTAACCTTGATAACGGCTCCCCTCGCCAGGAGTTAAAATTCTGGAGACCTATGGTCAATTCTCTGGGAGTATCACTGTAGCCAAATATCCCTTAGAAAGCTGCCAAAAGGAAGCTTCCATCAGGACGACATGGCTTGAGCCCAAAAAACGGATTTTGAGCGAAGCGAAAAATCTATTTTTGTGTGAGATAGCCATGTAGTCCTGATGGAAGGTTCCTTTAAGTAGCTTTCTAGCATATATTTGACTACAGTGATATTCCCAGAGAATTTAACTTAAGGTCTCCAGAATTCTAACTCCTGGCACGAATATCCTTAAAGTTTCCTTTTCGGATATCGCATAATATCATGGGACGTGTTCTTGACACGCCAGATAGCAATCTGCACCCCTCATAGCATTTACGCTTCGAGGGGGAAAAGTGGCAAAATAAAAGAGGAGCTGTTAATAAGGTTCCCTTCGTCCATTACTGTTTGAGTACACAGATGGTGCCATAATTGCCGCCATCTTTATTCCTTGTAGCGTTGAGCCGGTACTTATAGATACAGTATTATTGGAAGGGATCCTGCCAACGCCTTTCATAGAAAGGAGGGTGGGTCCATCAGGACGACATGGCTATCTCACCCAAAAATAGAGTTTTCGCTTCGCTCAAAATCTGTTGTTTTGGGCTCAGGCCATGTCGTCCTGATGGAAGTTTACCAGAGCATTAATGTATCCGTGGATTTCCCAGTTGTGCCTTAAACCTCAAGACAATATTTCTTTGGTCATTTAGACCTTAGAGACCTATGACATTACCGTTATATGTCATTACTTCTATCATGAACCATGTTAGTGCTTCCTGCCCCCTACAGGAAAGAGTCATGCTAGACTCGGGAAAAAGTCTCGAAGTTTGCATATTTCACATGACCAACCTAGTAACCAAAAGGGCATACAGGTCTCACTGTATGCCTTAAGCCAAAGTTTGTATTTATAAACCCAACATGGGTACATGTAAGCCACCGTAGCATCCAAGGTATATCAGCCTAGCTGCATACCATAGCAGCAGACAAGTTTCTATCTGTATCAGAACAAGATAAGCCTGGCCAGAAAAGGTTTGTTTACGTCTAGGAACAAATTTACTATATTTGTTCAATGTAATTATGCAGTACAGTAAGGAATAAAAGTAATGCTCAGACATAACTTTATTTATATATAAGTTTATATATATATTTTAGGGCGAAATAAGACACACAAAACCATTAGACATTTATTGTCAAACAATAAACCAAAATTCAGCATACATTTCATACTAATGTAAAAAATGCAAGTGAAATAGAATTTACTAACATAGATCAAACAAAATCAAATCAGAAATACTTGTTTTACCTGAAAATAAAATTTTATGCCACTCAATTGAAAATTTTTAATAATTTTCTAATGTCTTTCTGAGAAGTCTGTTTATTTACACTTTTGTAAAAACACACGGCACTAGTGTTAAGTCTATGTTTCTTCACTTTTATACACTGGAACAGTCCATAATGTCACTTTGATGACATCTCACTTACCATGTTGCACCATAATGTGCCAACATGTACACCCTCTAGAATTATAGTCCCAAATAATTCACTGTTCCTCGCAGCACTAAGCGACAGGTTTTAGTACACTACCTGCCGCCACCACGTATTTCTTTAATTCTTGCACTTGCTTCGCGTAGTTTTTGAAAAACACTCTGGATGACTTCCATCCAGTAACCGAGCGAAGGCACTCGAAATCCATGAGCTGGAAAAAGTTTAACGATGAAGCAACTTTCCTAGGATCATGACCTGCTGGTGTACTGTCAGGATCCGCTCTGCGAAAAAAGGAGGTGATCTTCACCCTTAGTTGTTTCAGGGATAAGTTTGAGCCCGATGTTTCTCCTTTAAAGAGCTGTCCTCCCCTGAAGTTCTACGAAGATAGACCTTTAGACACTCTACTGGACACAGCAAGACATCTTCCTTCAGAGGGCAGATTCTCCAGGGATCCCACCTCTTGGTGGGTAGCTCGTTCTTGGCAAGAAACGTTGGGTCGGGAGAGATTCAGTTCTCCCCTTTCAGTAAAATGGATATGGCCCTCCTCCCTAGAAAGAGCCACTATATCGCTAACTCTAGCCCCTGAGGCTAGAGCAAACAAGAAAATAACTTTTTGAGTCAAATCTTTCAGAGAGCAATTTTTGTTATTCAATATTGAAGCCAAATGTAGTACATTATCCAAAGACCATGAAATATGCCTTGGAGGTGCTGCCGGCCTAAGCTTAGCACAGGCCTTAGGGATTTTGTTAAAGATTTCATTAGAAAAGTCTACTTGGAAAGCACAAAGCAAGAGTCTAGTCAAGGCAGATTTACATAGTTATCGTGTTGGCTGCTAAACCTTGTACATGAAGGTGAATAAAGAAAGATGAGCAGAAATCTGTTGAGATTTCCTTTGATTTCCTTGCCTTGACGAAGGCTACCCATTTCTTCCAAGATGACTCATATTGCCTTCTGGTAGATTTAGACATATTCCTCTAAGAAGTCTATACTCTCTTTCGAGATCCCAAACCTCTTTCTTACCGCTAGGGAGACAAAATCATGAGATGAAGGTCTTGGGTTTTCTGTAATGAAACGAAGAAAGTTGACTTCTGTACTTGTTAAGACAGAACTGGGTCCAGCAGGGGAATCCGCCTCTGCTGCAATTCCAATACTAGAAGGAACCAGTTGCTCCAGGGCCACTTGGGAGCCACTAGGGCTGCTGTTCCTTGAAAAGATCTCAACTTGTTGAGGATCGCCATTAGCAGGTTGTATGGAGGGAACAGGTAAATCCTGTTCCAATTGTTCCAGTCGAGGGACATGGCATCCACTGCTTCCGCTAGAGGGTCCTCGTATGGGGCCACGTATCGAGGAAGTTTCTTGTTGTCGCTCGTGGCGAAGAGGTCAATCTGCAGTTCCGGGACTTGATGTAAGATGATGGAGAATGATCTTGCGTCTAGGGACCATTCTGACTCTATCGGAGTTAGCCTGGATAAAGCGTCCGCCGTCATATTGCGGAACCCTAGAAGGTGAACTGCTGATAAGTGCCATCCCTTCTTTTCCGCCAATCAGAAGATGGCCAACATTACTTGGTTGAGTTGAGGTGACCTCCAGCCTTGACGATTCAGACATCTCATTACCACCTCGCTGTCCAGAATCAGTCTTATGTGGACCGAAGGGCGAGGGGCTAATTTCTTCAGTGTAAGGAAGACTGCCATGGCCTCCAAAATGTTGATGTGGAAGGTCTTAAATAGAGAGGACCAAGTTCCTTGAACTTTCTGATGATGAGAGTGACCTCCCCATCCTTCCAATGATGCATCCGTGTGGATGATGACTGAGGGTGGAGGCAGTTGCAGAGGTGTTGACCTCTTCAAATTTTTGGCCTCCGACCATGGCTTGAGAAGTGATCGAAGTCGGATCGGTATTGGTCTTCTTAGATCTAGTCGAGCTTTTGATGCGTATCTTCTCCAGACTCCTGATATATCTTTTAGCTGTGCTCTTAGCACTGGCCCTCTTAATGAGAGAATGCCTTGATGAAGTCATTGAGCTTCAGCACGGCATTTCATTCCTGTGCTGATACTTGATGACGGGTAAGAGGGCTCTCGAACTTGGGGAAATTACTCCTCAAGTTCGAATCTAAATTTCTCTCCCTTTCCTCTATTCCTTCTGCTCAATATTTCTTCGACCTTCTCCTAATTTTATCAACTTTCTTTTGTCTTGCTGTCCTAACCTGAGTATTATTTCTCTTAAGTTATATACATATATATATATATATATATATATATATATATATATATATATATATATATATATATATATATATATATATATATATATATATATATATATATGTAGATATATATATATATATATATATATATATATATATATATATATATATATATATATATACATACATATATATATATATATATATATATATATATATATATATATATATATATATATATATATATATATATATTATTTGTTCATTTATTTATTTATCTATTTATTTTTATTTTTTTTAAATGGCGTGGATTTTTCCACATTCGTTATTACTGCCTGCTTAGATGAATGGGAGAAGGGATCACGGTTGGGAGGTATTTGCATTCAAAGCTATATATGAGAGTATTGGATGATCTCAGCCATCCCAAAGATTGTTTGGACCTTTTTGGCGGAACTACTCTCAAGGGTTGGGTCATCGGAATCCAGATCTGTTTTGATGCTATCCTTCGGGTAGGGTATGGAGTGGACCATCTGGGAAGTATACTCTCATTGTGCCGATAGTGGAGAATGCAAATTTCCTTCCCAATGTATGATACTTTCTTAAAATTCTCAAGCAGGTAAACCAACAAAACCAACAAAAAAACAAAAATCCCACCTTTAACTATGGACCCTTCAAATACTGACTCCCCATCCCCTGAATTTGCTGACTCTCCCCCGGCACTGTTGACGACCTTTGATAATGTGATAAGGGAAAGTTCTGTTGATGACCTCGGAACGGGAAACGACCATTCTACTGATATTTCAAAATCGAGTAATTTGGGTAACACTAGGAAACTTCGAATCCTTCATGTTACCCAAATTTCAATAGAAACAAATTATGATGATCTATGTAAAGCATTTGAATGCTATGGATGCATAAAAGAAATAAGGATGAAACTTGAAGCTGAAACATAGGATTCATGGATATCTTACAGTAGTTATGACGAAGCATTTAGTGCAATAAGTAACTTGAATAATATTAAAATTAATAACTTGAATGTCGCGGCTGCTCTCTGTGATAAGGTACCAAAAGATTTGGATGTGTATAGGCCTGCCGATTGGTTGGAAAAAGACACAGATTTAGTTATGCCCTCCCAGAGAAATCCGAAACCACCAATATGGCTTATATCTGAATCAAAGGGGGTTACAGGAAATTATTTTAAAATATGCAAATTGATTCAGAAAAAAGTAGGAACTATTGCACCAGGCGATATATCTTGATTTGGAAAAAATAGTTTCCTTATCCATGCCAAATCCAGTACACAATCTGTAATATTGTCCAATATGAAAATAAGTAATGATGACATTAAGTTAGATGTCAAATCTCGCCTAAATTTTAGTTACGGAAGGGGCGTAGTTTTCAACAGATATCTATATGAATTTACAGAGGAGGAGATACTGGCCATGTGTACATTAAATGTATGGAAAGTTCACAAAGTCCCAGGTACATCAATGATAATCCTTATGTTCCAGGATGCTGATGTACCTTTTCATATTATTATTGAGAACGAAAGTATTAAAGTAAGACCCATCAAGCAGAAGCCACTGCAATGCTTCAATTGTTTTAAATTTGGGCACCCGTCTAAAGTTTGCAAAAATGAGATGTGTGGTATTTGCTCCAAATCTTACCATGGAGAGCGTGCACTTAGAGCCAGGTGTTTAAATTGCTGCTTGAATCATAAATCCACAGACAGGAGCTGCGAGCTATATAAGTTGGAGGAAGCTGCCCTCAACAAATCGAACTTAGAACATATAAGTGTGACTCATGCCAATAAACTGTTAAATAAATCAAATACATATGCTAAGGCATTAAAATCAAACCAACCTAGTACTGCCAATAGCTCAAAAAAAAGTATACCATCTGATAAAATGTCAAATAACGAGTTAACCATATTACCTCCTGAGGCTTTACCACGGTGTATTAACACTAGGGCATTGCCCATTGCTGCACAGCCTTCATCCCCCATTACAAAAAATAATACAAACCTCTCTCAGGCCATGTCCTTGCTTGATCTGATGGAAGTTCCACTTAAGACCCACTTACCTGACGCACCTGTAGTGGGAAAGGTGCAAAAACCTCAAATCCCACCATTTATTAATCGTAATAGAGAGAGACCTCCATCTCTCTCTTCACCCTCAATTAAAAACGTTAAGGTTATGTCATCAAATAAATTTGAAGTTTGTCTGTTGATGTTTCTAATGAACCAGAAGATAAACTGAATAAATCAGAAATTCAAGTTGAGGTCCACCATCCACCTCAACGAATAGATCAAAAGGATACAAAGAAAAACACAAACGTAAAACCCAACATAACAAGACCACCTCTGAAGAAACCTACAGGTAACAATGTTAGATTAAAAACTGCTAATGGGAAGACCTCGTCCAAGATGTCTTCCAGAAATAATCCATAGCTTTCTCCTCAATTTTGCAATGGAACTGTCAGGGTTTGAGGGCGAAATATGAACAACTTAAGCTCCTAATTCATGAACATTCCCCCATAATTGTATGTCTACAGGAAAGTATGCTTGATTCTAACACTCCTAGTCCTCGAGATTATGTTAGCTATAGAACACCATATAACCAACAAGCAGGGAGCCATGGCGGAAGTCTCATGTACATTCGTCGAGATGTTCCCCAAATACCTATGTCTATACGTACAACGCTGCAGGCAGTGGTTGTACAAATTGATATAAGGAGAAAATATACAATATGCTCTCTGTACTTACCTCCAAGTGATAATATTTTATATGATGATTTAGCAGAGGTCATTCAACAACTCCCTCAACATTTTCTCTTACTGGGAGATATGAATGGTAGACATCCTTTATGGGGTGATGTTTTGGCCAACACAAGGGGCAATATTATCTCATTAATTGTGGAGAAAGAGGATGTGGGACTCCTTAATACAGGAGAGCCCACGCACTTCCATGTTCAGACAGGTACCTTGTCATGCATTGACCTTTCAATTGCAAGCTCTAACTACCTTCTTGATTTTGATTGGAGGACAGTAGATGATTGGCATACTAGTGATCATGCACCAAACATTATAAACACCAACAAGGGTTCGCCTTTGCAAAGATCGCCACGTTGGAATCTAGACAAGGCAGACTGGGTTAAATTTTCTGAGCTAAGTGAAATCGAAGGGAGAGCAGAACAGTTTGAAAGTATTGATGATGCCATAGACCTACTGAATGGAACTCTTCATAGAGCAGGAATCAATTCGATTCCCAAAACCACAGGACTATTCAAAAGACGACCAGTCCCGTGGTGGTCCTCAGAATTAACAGCCTTGCATAGAGCCACCAGAAAATCCCTGACTAGATTGCGTAGATGCCGTACTGATGAAAATTTGATATCATACAAAAAATGTAGAGCACAGTTCCGTCGTGCCATGAAAGAAGCTAGACACCAATCTTGGGTGGCTTTTGTTTCCTCCATTAACAGTAGAACACCACCATCTTCTGTATGGAGGAAAATAAAAAGAAATGCAGGCAAATTTACCCCGAACCCACCACCAGTGTTGAAAGTGAATGGTCAGTTTGTGACTGAAGGAAATGAAGTTAGCAATGCCCTGGCTGATCATTTTTCAAATGTATCGTGCAAGAGTGTAGCAGCTCCTGGTCACCAGTACAGGAGCATTGAAGAAAAGAAAATTTTAAATTTTGCAACAGGAAGGGAAGAATCGTATAATTCTCCTTTTACTGAAAGAGAACTTCATTCTGCACTCACTACTTGCAACGATACAGCTCCTGGACCCGATGGAATTCCATATGCAATGGTTAAACATGTACATTTTAATACAAAGTTATTTATTTTAAGTATTATTAATAGAATATGGCATGATCATAGTTACCCAAGTGTTTGGGAACTAGCCATTATTTTAGCCTTTTTAAATCCCGGTAAGGACAAGTTTTTAGCAGCAAGCTATCGACCTATTGCATTGACTTCGTGTTTATGTAAAATCATGGAGAAGATGGTCAAAGTAAGGTTGATGTGGTACCTTGAAAAGAAGGGTATTTTATCACCGATTCAATGTGGATTCAGAAAAATGCACTCAACAACTGATGTGTTAATAAGACTTGAGTCCTCTATTTGTGAAGCCTTTGCTTTCAAACAGCACCATGTGACAGTTTTTTTCGACCTTGAAAAGGCATATGATACCACATGGAGATATGGTATACTTAAAACAATTCATGAACTAGGATTAAAAGGAGAACTACCACTATTTATTCAGTCATTTCTTTTGCATAGAGTTTTTCAAGTGAGAGTGGGGGAAACTCTATCAAAGAGTAAGTGTCAGGAAGAAGGAGTTCCTCAGGGGAGTGTGCTGAGTGTAACCCTGTTTGCACTAGCAATTAATGGTATATCCTCAGTCATTCCCCGGGATGTTCTCTTAACTTTATTTGTGGATGATCTCTCAATATCATTTGCTGGCATTAGAATGGCAATGGTTGAGAGAAAAATCCAACTCTCTATTGATAAAATTATCCAGTGGGCTGACATGAAAGGATTTAAGTTCTCGACAAGTAAAACTACCATTGTCCATTTTTGTCGTATCCGGGGAGTACATCCAGACCCGGATATATACATTAAAGGTCAACGGATACCATGTGTAAGTGAAGCTAAATTTTTAGGTTGTATATTTGATTGTAGGCTTACATGGGTTTCTCACTTAAAAGCGTTAAAAGCTAAATGTGTTGAAGCTCTGAATATCTTAAAAGTATTGTCCCATACATCATGGGGGGTAGACGGCAATACTATTTTAAAATTATACAAGGCCTTGATTTTTTCCAAAATTAGTTATGGATGTGAAATATATTCTTCAGCCACTCCAAGCCGGTTGAAAATATTGAACTCGATACATCATGCAGGTATTAGATTGTCTACTGGAGCTTTTAAAACCTCGCCTATCCCAAGTCTCCTTGTTGATGCTGGAGAGTTACCTCTAGACCTCTACCGAATGTCTTCCATTATTCGGAATTGGTTTAGATTGCAAAGACTCCCTAACTCTCTAGCCTTTCAAACTGCAAGCCTTATAAGACACGCATCATACTTTGAGTTGCACCCAAAATCTCCTCAACCTTATGGCTTTTGGGTGAAACTATTATTAAATAGTCTAGATATAATTAGAAGTAAGGTACTTCCATTCAAGGTATCATTAACGCCTCCATGGAAATTACCAGAGATATCTTTTTGTAAATATTTTATTGGAGATAAGAATATGTCAGACCTAGAAGCCAGGTCTCTTTTTAATGAACATGTTAAAGAACATAGAGGATCAACTTTTATCTATACTGATGGCTCCAAATCTGATGCTGGCGTTGGATTTGGAGTACATAGTAATGGTTTTAATTGTAGAGGTGCACTTCCTCTGACCGCTTTCATATTTACTGCCGAACTGTATGGCATATTAACCGCTATTGAGAAAATAGCGTTGGAGAAGGAGGGTAATTTTACAATTTTTAGTGATGCAATGAGTGTCCTTCAAGCTATTGAAGTTTTTAATTCTAATAACCCTCTAGTTTTAAAGATTTTAGAATGGCTTTTTATTATTGGACGGAGAGGTATGACAGTTCGATTTTGTTGGGTTCCAGCACATGTAGGTGTGTGTGGGAATGAGAAGGCAGATTCACTGGCTAAGAAGGCTGCATCCGAGTTGCTGCCAAGAAGGTATCCCATTCCCTGTAATGATTTCTTACCTGACATCAAGAAATTGGTTTGCAATAAATGGCAACAGCAATGGGATAGCCTAGATGGGAATAAAATGGCGAGAGGTAACAAATGTCATATCTCCTTGAAGATATAATATGATGCCCCGTAAATGGGAGACGTCTCTTTGTCGTCTTCGTATTGGTTACACTCTGTTGACACACGAGTTTCTGCTGAAGGGCCAACACCAACCGTATTGTGACGACTGTTTAGTACCTCTAACAGTGAGGCATTTGTTGACCGAATGCCCCAATCATAACAACGTAAGGAATAGATATTTGTTTGAGGCTCGAGGTGAGGGTGGCAGGTTCATCCTAGCCAAGATTCTTGGAAATGATGTGTTCTACTATGCAAGTGGCATTTTTAGATTTATTTCAGAAGCAGGTCTTCTGAAAACTATTTAACTTTTATGACATTCAACTTTTATGATTTTAAATGAATACTCTTTTATTTTTTATTTTATTTTATTTTTTATTTTTGTATGCATAAATTCAATGTTACCGGCGTCAATGACCTTAGATGTCAGGATGCCTGAAAACTTTAAATCAATCAATCAATCCCACCTCTTGGTGTGTAGCTCGTTCTTGGCAAGAAACGTTGGGTCGGGAGAGATTCAGTTCTCCCCTTTCAGTAAAATGGATATGGCCCTCCTCCCTAGAAAGAGCCACTATCTCACTAACTCTAGCCCCTGAGGGTAGAGCAAACAAGAAAATAACTTTCAGAGAGCAATTTTTGTTATTCAATATTGGAGCCAAATGTAGTACATTATCCAAAGACCATGAAATGGGCCTTGGAGGTGCTGCCGGCCTAAGCCTAGCACAGGCCTTAGGGATTTTGTTAAAGATTTCATTAGAAAAGTCTACTTGGAAAGCGCAAAGAAAGGGTCTAGTCAAGGCAGATTTACATAGTTATCGTGTTTGCTGCTAAACCTTGTACATGAAGGTGAATAAAGAAAGATGAGCAGAAATCTGTTGAGATATCCCTTGGTTTCTTTGCCTTGACGATGGCTACCCATTTCTTCCAAGATGACTCATATTGCCTTCTGGTAGATTTAGACATATTCCTCTAAGTTTGTGGCAGGCATAACAACTTTTACTTGTGTTCAATCTACCGGAATCCAGACATGGATGATTCTATCTTCGATTGTCTTCTTACCATTATGGCTAAGAAACAAGAAGATGATAGAAAGGCTTCGTTTGTCTTTGTTGGTGATTTTAATGCTCACCATAGGGAGTGGTTGAGTTCTATCTCTCCTACCGATCGCCATGGCTTAAGAGCTTTAGACTTTGCCTCGGAATCAGGCTGTGAGCAAATCATAAATGAAGCTACTCACAGGTCTGGTAATTGCTTGGACCTCGCATACACTGACTCCCCTGGCGTTATAACTAGTAAGGTTGGTTCTCCAGTCGGGACTTCTGATCATGCCTTGATTTCATTATTAGTGAAGACTGAGCAGCCTGTCCCTGATATATCATATTCTTGTAAAATTTATATGAAATCCCAAGCAGACTGGAATGGGATTTTGCATGATCTTTTGTGCTTGAATTGGTCACAATTATATAATAGTATAGATCCTGTTGTCCCTTTGAATGAGAATCTAGTCAACATAATTGATAGGCGTATCCCTTCTCGTGTGCTAAGGTACCGAATGAAGGACAAACCGTGGTTCAATGATGATTGTAGACGTGCTTATTTGGAGAAGCAGGAGGCCTATCACCTTTGGAAGGGTAACAGATCAGATTTGACCTGGAACAACTATACTCAGCTTCGAGCTTTAGCTCAGAGAGTTTATGCCTCAACTGAAAAGGAGTACAATTTAATCATAAAAGAAACCCTCTCTGGTACAACTCAGGAACATAAATGGTGGTCTACCCTTAAATCTGCACTCTTTGGTGTAGATGCAACAGTTCCTCCTTTACTTAAACCAGATGGCTCAGTCACTCACTGTCCAAAGGAAAAGGCAACCCTTTTGGCTGATGTTTTTGACAGTAAACAGAGTAATGAAAAACTTGAACTTCCTCATTCCTGTTTTCCTGAGGCTAAACTAACTAGTTTAGCTTTTCGATCTCGTGAGATTAAAGCTCTGTTGATGGACCTTGATGCTTATGGAGGTGTAGACCCTAATGGTATTTTTCCTTTGTTTTTTATAAAGACAGCAGATTTCTTAGCTCCAAAGTTATCTGTTATTTTACGCAAGTTAGCAAGAAGAGGAGCTTTTAGCACTTGTTGGAGAATTGGTAATGTTACTCCTCTATGTAAATGTGTTTGTGGTAGCTCAAGTCCCACTGATTACCGCCCAATTTCCATAACTCCCATATTATCTAAAGTTTTTGAACGTCTTCTGGCAAAACGTCTTAATAGGTTTGCTGAAGGTAATCATCTATTCCCTAGTTTGCAATTTGGTTTTCGGAAAGGCCTTGGAGCATGTGATGCCCTTCTTACAATCTCCAATGCAGTACAGAAATCCCTTGATTGTGGTCGGGAAGTTCGTATGATTGGCCTTGATTTTAGTGCTGCCTTTGACCGTGTTAATCATGAGGCCCTTGTTTTCAAACTGAAACAGTTGGGAGTGGGTGGGTCGTTTCTTAGCATTATTATTGATTTTTTAAGTAGTAGATCTCAAAGAGTTGTTGTTGATGGGCACCATAGTGAGTATAGGAATGTGATATCAGGTGTTCCACAGGGTAGTGTTCTTGGCCCATTACTTTTCATACTATATACACATGACATGTGGTTTGGCCTAGAAAATAAGCTTGTTGCATATGCAGATGACGCTACTCTCTTTGCATCAATTCCATCCCCTGAATGTAGATCTGGGGTTAGTGAATCCCTTAATAGAGATTTAACTAAAATTAGTGCATGGTGCAAATTATGGGGTATGAAGTTGAATCCTAACAAAACTCAAAGTATGATTGTAAGTAGGTCAAGGACGGTGGCTCCTCAACATCCGGTATTGATAATGTTTCTTTAAATTTGTATGACTCTTTCAAAATTTTAGGCGTGATTCTTGACAGCAAATTTACTTTTGAGAAACATATAAGGTCTGTGTCTTCTTCAATTGCACAAAAAATTGGCTTATTAAGAAAGTCTTTTAAGATATTCGGTGATCAATCTATTCTGAAGAAGTGTTTTAATTCTTTTATTCTACCTTGTTTTGAGTATTGTTCTCCTGTCTGGTCTTCAGCTGCTGATTCTCATCTTAATTTGTTGGACAGAAACTTACGGTCTATTAAATTTCTTATTCCTGATCTAGATATTAATCTCTGGCACCGTCGATCAATTAGTTCATTATGCATGTTGCATAAGATTTTTCATAACTCTGACCATCCTTTACATTCAGATCTCCCTGGACAATTCTATCCTGTTCGTAATACTAGGCAGGCAGTTAATTCTAATAGCCAGGCCTTCTCCATCATAAGACTCAATACTACGCAGTACTCTAGAAGTTTTATTCCAGCTGTTACCAAGCTGTGGAATGATCTTCCTAATCGGGTTGTTGAATCAGTAGAACTTCAAAAGTTCAAAGTTGGAGCAAATGCTTTTTTGTTGACCAGGCGGACATGAGTCTTTTTATAGTTTATATATGACATATTCGTTGTTGACGTTGTTAATAGTTTATATATGATATATCTCTTTTGACATTACTTTTTTTAGAATGATTTATTGTTAATTTGTTCTCTTCAGTTATTTATTTCCTTATTTCCTTTCCTCACTGGGCTATTTTTCCCTATTGGAGCCCCTGGGCTTATAGCATCTTGCTTTTCCAATTAGGGTTGTAGCTTGGATAGTAATAATAATAATAATAATAATAATAAGAAGTCTATACTCTCTTTCGAGATCCCAAACCTCTTTCTTACTGCTAGGGAGAGAAAATCATGAGATGAAGGTCCTGGATTTCTGTAATGAAATGAAGAAAGTCGACTTCTGTACTTGTTAAGACAGAACTGGGTCCAGCAGGGGAATCCGCCTCTGCTGCAATTCCAATACTAGAGGGAACCAGTATCTCCGGGGCCACTTGGGAGCCACTAGAGCTGCTGTTCCTTGAAAAGATCTCAGCTTGTTGAGGATCTTCATTAGCAGGTTGTATGGAGGGAACAGATAAATCCTGTTCCAATTGTTCCAGTCGAGGGACATGGCATCCACTGCTTCCGCTAGAGGGTCCTCGTATGGGGCCACGTATAGAGGAAGTTTCTTGTTGTCGCTCGTCGCGAAGAGGTCAATCTGCAGTTCTGGGACTTGATGTAAGATGAAGGAGAATGATCTTGCGTCTAGGGACCATTCTGACTCTATCGGAGTTAGCCTGGATAAAGCGTCCGCCGTCATATTGCGGAACCCTAGAAGGTGAACTGCTGATAAGTGCCATCTCTTCTTTTCCGCCAAGCAGATGGCCAACATTACTTGGTTGAGTTGAGGTGATCTCCAGCCTTGACGATTCAGACATCTCATTACCACCTAGCTGTCCAGAATCAGTCTTATGTGGACCGAAGGGCGAGGGGCTAATTTCTTCAGTGTAAGGAAGACTGCCATGGCCTCCAAAATGTTGATGTGGAAGGTCTTGAATAGAGAGGACCAAGTTCCTTGAACTTTCCGATGATGAGAGTGACCTCCCCATCCTTCCAATGATGCATCCATGTGGATGATGACTGAGGGTGGAGGCGGTTGAAGGGTGATGACCTCTTCAAATTTTTGGCCTCCGACCATGGCTTGAGAAGTGATCGAAGTCGGATCGGTATTGGTCTTCTTAGATCTCTTTGAGCATTTGATGCGTATCTTCTCCAGACTCCTGATGTATCTTTTAGCTGTGCTCTTAGCACTGGCCCTCTTAATGAGAGAATGCCTTGATGAAGTCATTGAGCTTCAGCACGGCATTTCATTCCTGCGCTGATACTTGATGACGGGCAAGAGGGCTCTCGAACTTGGGGAAATTACTCCTCAAGTTCGAATCTAAATTTCTCTCCCTATCCTCTATTCCTTCTGGTCAATATTTCTTCGACCTTCTCCTAATTTTATCAACTTTCTTTTGTCTTGCTGTCCTAACTCTGAGTATTATTTCTCTTAAGTATATATATATATATATATATATATATATATATATATATATATATATATATATATATATATATATATATATACATATTTTTATTTGTTCATTTATTTATTTATCTATTTATTTTCATTTTTTTTTAAATGGCGTTTATATTTCCACATTTGTTATTACTGCCTGCTTAGATGAATGGGAGAAGGGATCACGGTTGGGAGGTATTTGCATTCAAAGCTATATATGAGAGTATTGGATGATCTCAGCCATCCCAAAGATGGTTTGGACCTTTTTGGCGGAACTACTCTCAAGGGTTGGGTCATCCGAATCCAGGAGGATTCAATCATTGAGGTAGGACTCATGGCTTTTGGCCGGAAGCCCATCATTACAGATATGGGGAGGATGATTCCATATATTCGTGGTCTCAGTCCTAACAGGCGGGTTTAGCTTACACCTGTGCCTCTATATCTGTTTTGATGCTATCCTTCGGGTAGGGTATGGAGTGGACCATCTGGGAAGTATACTCTCATTGTGCCGATAGTGGAGAATGCAAATTTCCTTCCAAACGTATGATACTTTCTTAAAATTTTCAAGCAGGTAAACCAACAAAACCAACAAAAAAACAAAAATCCCACCCTTAACTATGGACCCTTCAAATACTGACTCCCCATCCCCTGGATTTGCTGACTCCCCCCAGGCACTGTTGACGACCTTTGATAATGTGATAAGGGAAAGTTCTGTTGATGACCTCGTAACGGGAAACGACCATTCTACTGATATTTCAAAATCGAGTAATTTGGGTAACACTAGGAAACTTCGAATCCTTCATGTTACCCAAATTTCAATAGAGACAAATTATGATGATCTATGTAAAGCATTTGAATGCTATGGGTGCATAAAAGAAATAAGGATGAAACTTGAAACTGAAACATGGGATTCATGGATATCTTACAGTAATTATGATGAAGCATTTAGTGCAGTAAGTAACTTGAATGATATTAAAATTAATAACTTGAATGTCGTGGCTGCTCTGTGAGATAAGGTGCCAAAAGATTTGGATGTGTATAGGCCTGCCGATTGGTTGGAAAAAGACGCAGATTTAGTTATGCCCTCCCATAAAAATCAAAACCCACCAATGTGGCTTATAGCTGAATCAAAGGGGGTTACAGGGAATTATTTTAAAATACGCAAATTGATTCAGAAAAAAGTAGGAACAATTGCTCCAGGCGATATATCTTATTTTGGAAAAAATTGTTTCCTTATCCATGCCAAATCCAGTACACAATCTGTAATATTGTCCAATATGAAAATAAGTAATGATGACATTAAGTTAGATGTCAAACCTCACCTAAATTTTAGCTACGGAAGGGGCGTAGTTTTTAACAGATATCTATATGAATTTACAGAGGAGGAGATACTGGCCATGTGTACATTAAATGTATGGAAAGTTCACAAAGTCCCAGGTACATCAATGATAATCCTTATGTTCCAGGATGCTGATGTACCTTTTCATATTATTATTGAGAACGAAAGGATTAAAGTAAGACCCTTCAAGCAGAAGCCACTGCAATGCTTTAATTGTTTTAAATTTGGGCACCCGTCTAAAGTTTACAAAAATGATATGATGTGTGGTATTTGCTCCAAATCTTACCATGGAGAGTGTGCGTTTGGAGCCAGGTGTTTAAATTGCAGCTTGAATCATAAATCCACAGACAGGAGCTGCGAGCTATATAAGTTGGAGGAAGCTGCCCTCAACATATCGAACTTAGAACATATAAGTGTGACCCATGCCAAAAGACTGTTAAATAAATCAAATGCATATGCTAAGGCATTAAAATCAAACCAACCTAGTACTGCCAATAGCTCAAAAAGAAGTATACTATCCTGAGGCTTTACCACGGTGTATTAACACTAGGGCATTGCCCATTGCTGTACAGCCTTCATCCCCCATTACAAAAATAATACAAACCTCTCTCAGGCCATGTCCTTGCCTGATCTGATGGAGGTTCCACTTAAGACCAACTTACCTGATGCACCTGTAGTGGGAAAGGTGCAAAAACCTCGAATCCCACCATCTATTAATCGTAAAAGAGAGAGACCTCCATCTCTCTCTCCACCCTCCATTAGAAACGTTAAGGTTATGACATCAAATAAATTTGATGTTTTGTCTGTTGATGTTACTAATGAACCAGAAGATAAACTGAATAAATCAGAAATTCAAATTGAGGTCCACCATCCACCTCAACAAATAGATCAAAAGGATACAAAGAAAAACACAAACGTAAAACCCAACATAACAAGACCACCTCTGAAGAAACCTACAGGTAACAATGTTAGATTAAAAACTGCTAATGGGAAGACCTCGTCCAAGATGTCTTCCAGAAATAATCCATAGCTTTCTCCTCCATTTTGCAATGGAACTGTCAGGGTTTGAGGGCGAAATATGAACAACTTAAGCTCCTAATTCATGAACATTCCCCCATAATTGTATGTCTACAGGAAAGTATGCTTGATTCTAACACTCCTAGTCCTCGAGATTATGTTAGCTATAGAACACCATATAATCAACAAGCAGGGAGCCATGGCGGAAGTCTCATGTACATTCGTTGAGATGTTCCCCAAATACCTATGTCTATACGTACAACGCTGCAGGCAGTGGTTGTACAAATTGATATAGGGAGAAAATATACAATATGCTCTCTGTACTTACCTCCAAGTGATAATATTTTATATGATGATTTAGCAGAGGTCATTCAACAACTCCCTCAACCTTTTCTCTTACTGGGAGATATGAATGGTAGACATCCTTTATGGGGTGATGTTTTGGCCAACACAAGGGGCAATATTATCTCATTAATTGTGGAGAAAGAGGATGTGGGACTCCTTAATACAGGAGAGCCCACGCACTTCCATGTTCAGACAGGTACCTTGTCATGCATTGACCTTTCAATTGCAAGCTCTAACTGCCTTCTTGATTTTGATTGGAGGACATTAGATGATTGGCATACTAGTGATCATGCACCAATCATTATAAACACCAACAAGGGTTCGCCTTTGCAAAGATCGCCACGTTAGAATCTAGACAAGGCAGACTGGGTTAAATTTCCTGAGCTAAGTGAAATCGAAGGGAGAGCAGAACAGTTTGAAAGTATTGATGATGCCATAGACCTACTGAATGGAACTCTTCATAGAGTAGGAATCAATTCGATTCCCAAAACCACAGGACTATTCAAAAGACGACCAGTCCCGTGGTGGTCCTCAGAATTAACAGCCTTGCACAGAGCCACCAGAAAATCCCTGACTAGATTGCGTAGACGCTGTACTGATGAAAATTTGATATCATACAAAAAATGTAGAGCACAGTTCCGTCGTGCCATGAAAGAAGCTAAACGCCAATCTTGGGTGGCTTTTGTTTCCTCCATTAACAGTAGAACACCACTATCTTCTGTATGGAGGAAAATAAAAAGAAATGCAGGCAAATTTACCCCGAACCCACCACCAGTGTTGAAAGTGAATGGTCAGTTTGTGACTGAAGGAAATGAAGTTAGCAATGCCCTGGCTGACCATTTTTCAAATGTATCGTGCAAGAGTGTAGCAGCTCCTGGTCACCAGTACAGGAGCATTGAAGAAAAGAAAATTTTAAATTTTGCAACAGGAAGGGAAGAATCGTATAATTCTCCTTTTACTGAAAGAGAACTTGATTCCGCACTCTCTACTTGCAACGATACAGCTCCTGGACCCGATGGAATTCCATATGCAATGGTTAAACATGTACATTTTAATACAAAGTTATTTATTTTAAGTATTATTAATAGAATATGGCATGATCATAGTTACCCAAGTGTTTGGGAACTAGCCATTATTTTAGCCTTTTTAAAACCCAGTAAGGACAAGTTTTTAGCAGCAAGCTATCGACCTATTGCATTGACTTCGTGTTTATGTAAAATCATGGAGAAGATGGTCAATGTAAGGTTGGTGTTGTACCTTGAAAAGAAGGGTATTTTATCACCGATTCAATGTGGATTCAGAAAAATGCACTCAACAACTGATGTGTTAATAAGACTTGAGTCCTCTATTTGTGAAGCCTTTGCTTTCAAACAGCACCATGTGATAGTTTTTTTCGACCTTGAAAAGGCATATGATACCACATGGAGACATGGTATACTTAAAACAATTCATGAACTAGGATTAAAAGGAGAACTACCACTATTTATTCAGTCATTTCTTTCGCATAGAGTTTTTCAAGTGAGAGTGGGGGAAACTCTATCAGATAGTAAGTGTCAGGAAGAAAGAGTTCCTCAGGGGAGTGTGCTGAGTGTAACCCTGTTTGCACTAGCAATTAATGGGATATCCTCAGTCGTTCCCCAAGATGTTCTCTCAACATTATTTGTGGATGATCTCTCAATATCATTTGCTGGCACTAAAATGGCAATGGTTGAGAGAAAAATCCAACTCTCTATTGATAAAATTATCCAGTGGGCTGACATGAATGGATTTAAGTTCTCGACAAGTAAAACTACCATTGTCCATTTTTGTCGTATCCGGGGAGTACATCCAGACCCGGATATATACATTTAAGGTCAACGGATACCATGTGCAAGTGAAGCTAAATTTTTAGGTTTGATATTTGATTGTAGGTTTACATGGGTTTCTCACTTAAAAGCGTTAAAAGCTAAATGTCTCGAGGCTCTGAATATCTTAAAAGTATTGTCCCATACATCATGGGAGGCAGACCACAATACTATTTTAAAATTATACAAGGCCTTGATTTTTTCCAAAATTAGTTATGGATGTGAAATATAAGACTCGATACATCATGCAGGTATTAGATTGTCTACAGGAGCATTCAAAACCTCCCCTATCACAAGTCTCCTTGTTGACGCTGGAGAGTTTCCTCTAGACCTTTACCAAATGTCTTTCATTATTCGGTATTGGTTTAGATTGCAAAGACTCCCTAACTCTTTAGCCTTTCAGACTGCAAGCCTTGTAAAACACGCATCATACTTTGAGTTGCACCCAAAATCTCCTCAACCTTATGGCTTTCGGGTGAAACGATTATTAAATAGTCTGGATGTAATTAGAAGTAAGGTACTTCCATTCAAGGTATCATCAACGCCTCCGTGGAAATTACCAGAGATATCTTTTTGTAAGTACTTTATTGGGGTTAAGAAGAATATGACTGACCTAGAAGCCAGGTCTCTTTTTAATGAACATGTTAAAGAACATAGAGGATCAACTTTTATCTATACTGATGGCTCCAAATCTGATGCTGGCGTTGGATTTGGAGTACATAGTAATGGTTTTAATTGTAGAGGTGCACTTCCTCTGACCGCTTCCATATTTACTGCCGAACTGTTTGGCATACTAACCACTATTGAGAAAATAGCGTTGGAGAAGGAGGGTAATTTTACAATTTTTAGTGATGCAAGGAGTGTCCTTCAAGCTTTAGAAGTTTTTAATTCTAGCAACCCTCCAGTTTTAAAGATTTTAGAATGGCTTTTTATTATTGGACGGAGAGGTATAACAGTTAGATTTTGTTGGGTTCCAGCAGATGTAGGTGTGTCTGGGAATGAGAAGGCAGATTCACTGGCAAAGAATGCTGCATCCAAGTTGCTACCAAGAAGATATCCCATTCCCTGTAACAATTTCCTACCTAACATCAAGAAATTGCTTTGTAATAAATGGCAACAGCACTGGGATAGTCTAGATGACAATAAAATGAGAGAAGTAACAAATGCCATATCTCCTTGGAGGTATAACATGATGCCCCGAAAATGGGAGACTTCTCTTTGTCGTCTCCGTATTGGTCACACTCTGTTGACACGTGAGTTTCTGCTGAAGGGCCAACACCAACCCTATTGTGAAGACTGTTTAGTACCTCTAACAGTGAAGCATTTGTTGACCGAATGCCCTAATTATAATAACTTAAGGAATAGATATTTGTTTGAGGCTCGAGGTGAGGGTGGCAGGTTCATCCTCGCCAAGATTCTTGGACAAGATGTGTCCTACTATGCAAGTGGCATTTTTAGATTTATTTCAGAAGCAGGTCTTCTGAAAACTATCTAACATTTATAATGACATCCAACTTTTACGGTTTTAATTGAGTAATCTTTAATTTTTTTGTATATATAAACTAAATGATATTGGCGTCAATGACCTTAGCCCTCTTAACGAGAGAATGCCTTGATGAAGTCATTGGGCTTCAGCACGGCATATCATTCCCGTGCTGAAGGCTTGTGACGGGCAAGAGGGCTCTCGAATTGGGGAATTTCTTTTCCTCAGTTTGACTCTAAATTTCTCTCATTCTTTTTCTATTACCTCTTATTGCTTATTCCTCCTTCATAATTATCAGCTGTCTCCAACCTTGCTGTCAAAACTCTTTTACCCATTTCACTGTCCAGGTTTTTTAGAGGGGACATTGTATCCATGATCAGTTTTTATTTCAAAATCAATTGTGGGAGCTGTGGTGGTCTTGCCAACTGCCCGAAAATGTTTGGACACCTAGGAGTGTCAGTATTCCCATACTGGCACGCGGAACTATCTCTTAGGAAATTTGGCCTTCGGATTCCAGGGGTTGCGATTTTATAGAGATAGGACTCTCGGCATTCTGTCCGGTTTGCCTGCCACTATGATTAGAGTGGGGATGATTGTATTCTTGAAATGCTCTCAGTCCCATCAAGCGGGTTTGGCATACACTTGAGCCACTCTAATCATAGTGGTACCATCCCTTTGTGGTAGGGTAGGGAGTGGACATTTGGTAAGCAGCTTTCACAGGTGTCATTGGTGGAGAAATTAATTCCAGGAAAGGCTAACGGTGTCTTCTTTGGAATTTCAGACAGTCTTAATTTTTTCTCTCCCTTAAACTATATTTTTTCCATTGTTTTTTTTTCATTGTTATTATGACCCCTTCCCTCCCCCTGAAAAAATAATTAATGAGTAAACTTAATATTCCCCGTACCCCTGGATCAAATGGCGAACCCCAGACACCGTTGACGACTTCTGCTTGTTTAAATAGGGAAAGCTCTGTTGACAACCTCGGCAATAAAAAGGATTCCTCCAACAATACTTCTTTGACCAGTGTCGTTAAAGACAATTTGTCGGCACTGGTGGAAAATGATGCTTGTAATAACCGTAATACTTTACTCTCTGGTTCTGGCTCATTACCAGATCCAACAAAAAATCTGAAAATTCTCCACTTAAAAAACATACCAATTGGTTGTAGCTATGACATAATTCATGAAGCCTTCTGTAGATTTGGAGCAATCAAAGAAATTTTAATGGAGCTTAATGGTAGTAAAGGCTTTTGGGAAGCTTGGGTATCATTTTCAAGTTTTGAGATTGCTTTAGAAGCAAATAAAAATTTAGAGAGCATAAAAATTGACAATTGTTTGATTTCTGGGGCTTTATGTGATAAAGCACCAAGACACCTAGAGGTATATAACCAGAAGAATGGATGGAAAAAGAAATAGAGCATAGACTTCCAGAAGTAAGAACCCCTAAGCCCCCAACATGGATAATTGCATCTGGAAAAATAGATAATTATAACTATTATAAGATTAGTAAATTTATACAAAAAAAAGTTGGTTTAATTAAAAGTAAGGATATTAGTAGATACGGTAAGCAATCTGTTTTGATTAATGCAAAATCAGATACTCAAGCTCACATGCTTTGTGGCATGAAGATTGCAGAAATTGATCCTATTAAGGATATTAAACCACATATGAGCTTCAGCTATGGTAAAGGAGTAGTTTTTGATAAAGATCTATATGAATTCTCAGAACCAGAAATTCTGGACATGTGCCCTGCTAATGTTTGGAAAGTAAGTAAGATCCATCAAACAAGCATGGTAGTTTTAACATTTGAAACCCCTGTTATACCAGATCGTATAATTATTGAGAATGAAAGAGTACGTGTTCGAGAATATAAACCTAGGCCTTTACAATGCTTTAATTGTTTCAAGTACGGTCACCCTTCCCGGTACTGCAATAATACGAAGATCTGTATTAACTGTTCTTTGTTAGAACATGGCCAATGCAACAGAGATACAACCTGTGCAAACTGTAAAGATAATCATAAACCAAATGATAAAAGATGTAGAGAATACAAGAATGAAGAAGCTGCAATCTTAAAAGCAAATGCTGAACATATAAGTGTAGGTTATGCAAAGCATTTACTCAATCGGCAACTTAATTTTGCTCGCGCGGTTAAGATGCCAACAAAAGATTATAATCCACTACCCCTTACTACCACAGGGGGACCAGTGGCAGCACCTGGCCCGTCAGGTGCATCTCCCTTAGTGGTAGTAGCCCAGCCATCTGGGTCAAGTGCTCAGGCTATAAAAGCCAGAGCACAAACCTCCAAAGAGGTCAATATGGTGTCCAACACACCAAAAGTATTGTCACCGATAGGAGCATCTCCCCTAGAGGTAGTAGCCCAGCCTTCTGGGTTAAGTGCTCGAACTGTTGAAGTTCTAGCACAATCCTCCAAGGAAGCCAATGTGGCTTCCACCACCTTAAATGTATTGTCTCAGGCAGAATCTCTACCTGATTTGATGGAGATTGGAAAACAAGATCTTCCAAAGAGGAAAAGGTCCCCATCATCCTCACCTTCATCTAAGTCAGGTAAGTGCCCTACTGCTCATGATCCTAAGGTTGACTCTTATAAAGATCCTAGAAAGAAAGAAAAGAAGAGTGGTGGCCTAGTAAAGCCTTCCATCTCCAGGCTTTACATGGCTTCATCTGAAAAGTCCCAAAAGACAAATGAGACAAAGAAAAATAATAACAAAAGATAATGTCTATCATCCAGTGGAATTGCAGAGGTCTTAGTACTAGCATTGAGCAAATAAAAACTTTAACCAGGGACTCAGACACGAAGGTAATTTGCCTACAGGTAACCAAGATCAGTGACAAACCATTTAATCCTGGACTCAATTATCATTTTTGTAGATCCCCTCCTTTGCAAGCTGCAAGAGCTCAAGGTGGTACAGGTTTTATTATTCACAAATCTGTAAAATTTGAAACAATCCCACTCAATACACCACTACAGGCATGTGCAGTTAGAAGTCATATCGGGAAAAAAATTACTTTATGCTCGCTATATATTGAACCATCCTTAGAACTTTTCCTCTTAGATCATGCTGGTAATCCAAGAAGGCTTAGACTTTCTGACCTCCAAGACTTGATCAATCAGCTTCCTGCCCCTTTTATTTTAATGGGTGATTTTAATGCAAAGCATACTTTATGGGGTGGAAATGTGTGCGATAGATGGGGTAATCTTGTTGAAGAATTAATCGACAATAATGATGTAATACTAATGAATGATGGTTCTCCAACTAGGTATGATGTATTCCACAACTCTACATCAGCCATTGATTTGTCAATCTGTTCCTCATCCATTCGATTGGACTACCTTTGGTCAGTAAATGAACACCTACATGGCAGTGACCATTGGCCAATAATGTTAAATTATGTCCATAATCTTCCTTCTCAGTGTCCACCAAAATGGAAGATAGATGAGGCAGACTGGGCAGCTTATGAAAACTGTTCACACACTGATAAAGAATATGATGAATTTACATCTCCAGTGCATGCCTATCAACATCTTGAAAATATTATTGATGATAATGCTAGCAAGTTTATACCTAAAACATGCGGTTTACCTCATCGCTCTGTAGTTCCTTGGTGGTGTAAAGAATGTGCCAACGCAAGAAAAGTGACCCGAACTTGCTTCAGAAAATACTTCAGGACAAACTATTTAGCAGATAGAATAGCATATCTCAGAGCCTGTGCCAAACAAAAAAGAATTTTTAAAAAAGCAAAGAGAGCATCTTGGAAGAAATATATATCTAATATTAATACCAAAACTCCTTCAAAGGAAATATGGGACAAGATTAGAAAACTTCAAGGTAAATTCGTCCCTAAGCCTCTACCAATATTAAGGGAAAATAATAGATATATATCTGACCCCAAAAATGTAGCAGAGGTTCTTGCTAAGCACTTTGCTCATGTATCAAGTGCTGACAACTATTCCCCAGCATTTCAACAAATTAGAGCATCAACATCTGTTGTTCCTCCTGCTCCTTCAAATACTGAAGCTTTTAACCTGCCTTTTAGTATGGAGGAGATGCAAAATGCTATCTCCAGCTCTTCTTTAACTGCCCCAGGTGAGGATGGCATCCGGTATGAAATGATATCACATCTTCCAGTGGATACCAAGGAATTTTTATTAGAAACCTTTAATGGTCTATGGGCTTCCCATACATCTCCTGATTCCTGGCATACTTCAATTGTAATTCCAGGCCACAAGTCTGGTAAAGACCCAGAACTGCCATCTAGTTATAGGCCCATATCCTTGACCAGTTGCATATACAAACTATTTGAGAGAATGATCAACAACAGACTTGTGTGGTATCTAGAATCAAAAAATCTTTTATCTAACAGACAGTTTGGTTTTAGGAAGAACCGAAGTACTCTAGACCCTTTGCTGATGTTATCAAGGGAAATTTCAAATGCTTTTTCTAACCAAAACCAGGTGGTGGGTGTCTTTTTTGACCTCGAAAAGGCATATGACACCACCTGGAGGGGTGGTATTTTAAAGCAATTGGCCTCGTGGGGTATAGGAGGACATATGTTCTCTTTTATTGAAGAATTTTTATCAAACCGCTCCATTAAAGTGAGAGTAGGGTCAGAACTATCTTCATCCTACATGCAAGAAGAAGGTGTCCCCCAAGGCAGCGTATTGAGTGTGACCTTGTTTGCTGTTGCAATTAATAGTCTCATTAGTCACATACCTCCTGGCATACAAGGATCACTATTTGTCTATGACTTTGCAATTTATTGTAGTGGATCATCTGCACTACAAGCATGCCAAAATCTTCAAATTGCAATAAATGCTGCTTCCGCATGGGCAAATTCTCGCGGATTCATGTTTTCTCCTCAGAAGACCAAAGCCATTCGCTTTACTCGTACTCGTAAAAGGGAAGAGATCCCCACCCTTTTCTTAAATGATTGTATTTTGCCATATGAGGATAGTGTCAAGTTTCTTGGAGTCATTTTCGACAAGAAAATGACATTTGGTCCCCATATAAATGACCTATCTATCAGGGTTAAGAAGTCACTGAACATTCTGAAAGTGATATCGCATTTTGATTGGGGTGCTGATAGAACAACTTTGCTTAGAATTTATATATCTTTGTGTCTGAGCAAGTTAGACTATGCATGCCAAATATATGGGTCAGCTACAAAGACTTTACTTGGAAAACTTGATATTGTTCACAATGCTGGGCTTCGCATCTGCACAGGTGCTTACAGAACATCTCCCATTGACAGTCTCTATGTTGATTCTGGCATACCTCCCCTTTCCATTCGCAGAGAGGAGTTAAGTTTGAGGTTTTTAGCTAGGTCCCTTGCTGTGAAACAATCCTGACTGTAAATATGTTAGGGCGCCTTTAGATCGGGCTCCTAACAGATCTAGAGTGCCTAAGCCTTTAGAAGTACAGCTGAAAAATGATGCTAGAGAAGTAGGCTTGTTAACAGCACAGATAGCAGAGGTAGGATATCCCAAGTCTCCTCCTTGGTGTAATCCACCTGTTAAAGTATGTTTTACGGCAGGAGGGAAAAATACCTTACCTAGTAGGGTAATGAAAAGTGAGTTTTTAAATCATGCTGCTCAACATCATGGGAAACATGTTTTTACAGATGGCTCCAAATCGGCTGCAGGAGTTGGAAGTGCGGCTGTGGTGGGGGATATTGTTATTAGAAGGAAACTCCCATACTCTTGTTCAATTTTTACTGCTGAGCTGTACGCAATAATTCTCGCAGTCCAACATATTTTTAAAAATGGCAACCAAAATAATTTTTATACAATTTTTACGGATTCCAACAGTGTTTTACTCTCATTAAAACAAATTATGCCAGGCCATCATCTAGTACAAGAGGTGCAGGACTGGTTAGTACTTCTGCAATCTAGGAAGAGTATCAGTGTTCACTTCTGTTGGGTCCCTGCCCATGTTGGGGTGGATGGGAATGAACAAGTAGATAAGGCAGCAAAGGAAGCTTCAGGGCTAAGTAATCCATCCCCCTTGAGTATTCCTTACAAAGATCTTAAAAGTGAGATTCATCTTTACTGTAAAAATAAGTGGCAAGCTCGATGGTCTGAACTGACCACCAATACAAAATTGAAACAAATCCACCCATTGGTGGATAAATGGTCATCTTGTAATTCTACAAGTAGAAGGGATACCATTATTTTAACTAGGCTGCGTATTGGCCATACACATGCAACGCACAATTATTTAATGAAGAGTGGGGAAGGGAGACAGGCCCCTCTTTGTAATACCTGTCAAGTGACAATGGATGTTAAACATATTTTAGTCGATTGTCCTGTTTTTAATCTCCAGAGGAGGACACATTTACTCCAGGACAAACCGTTAAGAGATATACTGGGGGAAAACTGGAATACCCTGAACTTGAGAAAATTTATACAAAGTATTGGGTTATATTACGAGCTATAATTGATTTTATTAATTTATTTATTTATTTTACCCTTTTAATCCCTATTTATTTCACATCTAGATTTTATTGTATGAAAGTGTTACGATTTGTATTAAAGGTTAACCCTGGATAGGTACGGTGGGTCGTTCGCGACCCCGAGCGTCAAAAAAAAACAGGTTTTTCTCACGTGACTCACCCCCGTGACTGAATTTGTGGGTGATCGACCTGCAGGAGGTGTCTCCCCTACACGCTCTAGTAGTGTCCAGATGTGCATTGCTGTAGCTGTACTCCTTCCCCGATTTCTGAGACTCGTTGGGGTCGAGCGCGACCGAGTTTACCCTTCTAAGGTAGTTTGCATAATTATCAAAGTTATTACGTATTATGAAATTGTCGTAGAATGGCGCAACTTGTATAGGTTATCAGTTGTGGAAAGTCTTGGTGGATTGTTCGGCTACCATGTGCATGATTTTTTTTTTAGTTAAAATGTCGTTCATCACCACGAGGACCATTTTACCGCGAGTGCCCCTTTTTCATTTTTTTTCATTTTTTTGCCAAGTCATTTTTCCGTAAGATATTGCCAAATAGTGTCGTAAAACTTTTGCTTGTTTAGTGTTGGAAAGTGTGTCTAGATGATCTGGCTACCCATGCATGACTTTGTTTTTGTCAGATACGACGTAGTTATTGGTATATTGGGTATTTAACTGCGGTTACCAATTTCTGTTTTTTTTTCAATATTTGTAAAAATTACTACGTAGTAAGGAATTGCCGTATATTATTCATTTTTTTTTTCATGTTTATGTGTTAGAAAGTGTGCCTTGATGGTTGGGCTAACAAGTGCATGTCTTTTTTTTTATCTGAGATGCCGTATATTAGAATGCCAGGCATTTTACCGCGAGTACCCCTTTTTCATTTTTTTTCATTTTTTTGCCAAGTCATTTTTCCGTAAGATATTGCGAAATAGTGTTGTAAAACTTTTGCTTTTTTAGTGTTGGAAAGTGTGTCTAGATGATCTGGCTACCCATGCGTGATTTTGTTTTTGTCAGATACGACGTAGTTATTGGTATATTGGGTTTTTAACTGCGGTTGCCAATTTCTGTTTTTTATCAATATTTGTAAAAATTTACTACGTAGTAAGGAATTGCCGTATATTATTGACTTTTTTTTCATGTTTATGTGTTAGAAAGTGTGCCTTGATGGTTGGGCTAACACGTGCATGTCTTTTTTTTTATCTGAGATGCCGTATATTAGAATGTTGGGCATTTTTCCGCGAGTGCCCCTTTTTATTTGTTTTGCATTTTTTTGCTTAGTCATGTTACCGTAAGGAATTGGCAAGTAGTGTCGCAAAACTTATATTTTTATAGTGTTGGAAAGTGTTTCTAGATGATCTGGCTACCCATGCCTATTTTTTTTTTAGCCAGATATGTCGTATATATAAGTATGTGTTCGATTTTCCTGTGATTGCCATTTTTTCGTTTTTTCCCATTTCTTTCAAAATTACTACGTACTAAGGAACTATCACAGAGTAATGATTCATTTATATGTTTATTTGTCGGAAAATGTGCCTTGATGGTTTGCCTAGCACGTGGCTGAAATTTTTTTTTTCTGAAATGCCGTATATTAGAATGGCCATTTTTCCACGAGTGCCCCTTTTTATTTGTTATGCATTTTTTTGCTTAGTCATGTTACCGTAAGGAATTGGCAAGTAGTGTCGCAAAACTTATAATTTTATAGTGTTGGAAAGTGTTTCTAGATGATCTGGCTACCCATGCCTATCTTTTTTTTTTTTAGCCAGATATGTCGTATATATAAGTATGTGTTCGATTTTCCTGTGATTGCCATTTTTTCGTTTTTTCCCATTTCTTTCAAAATTACTACGTACTAAGGAACTATCACAGAGTAATGATTCATTTAGATGTTTATTTGTCGGAAAATGTACCTTGATGGTTTGCCTAGCACGTGGCTGAATTTTTTTTTCTTCTGAAATGCCGTATATTAGAATGTTAGCCATTTTTCCGCGAGTGCCCCATTTTATTTGTTTTGCATTTTTTCGCTTAGTCATGTTACCGTAAGGAAATGGCAAGTAGTGTCGCAAAACTTATATTTTTATAGTGTTGGAAAGTGTTTCTAGATGATCTGGCTACCCATGCCTATCTTTTTTTTAGCCAGATATGGCGTATATATAGGTATGTGTTCGATTTTCCGGTGATTGCCATTTTTTCGTTTTTTCCCAATTCTTTCAAAATTACTACGTACTAAGGAACTATCACAGAGTAATGATTCCTCTAGATGTTTATTTGTCGGAAATTTTTTTTTACTTTTTTTTTGATTGAATATCATCAAATTTTTTTAGCTAAAATATTATATTGTTTTACATTTTTTTTTTCGATTTTATTTCCCTTCAAAAAAAATTTTTTGGGTCAGAATTTTAATTTTATAGTCGTAAAATAATCGACAATTATCCAGCAACCCACCATACAATTTTTATGCATATCCAATAATAATCAGATTAGTAAATAACACCTTGAAATTGACATACCCTTCCTACATTTCAAGTGGCAGATTAGGGAGTCTGAGTCATTGTGGTTGGCGGCCATTTTCTGGACATATCCGAAGCGTTAGCTGCCCTATCTATATATATTCTTGTTCCCTATAGAATTTGTGATATTTTGGTATATTTTTACCTGCATAAATATCATATTATATATTAAATATATGTATTTTTTTTACGAAATTTCTAAGTACTCAAAAAATTACCTTTAGATATGGCCCCTGATATAAATGTAATTTACAAAATAATGAAGATTTTTTTACATATTTCTATTTTAGGATAACATATGTTTATTCCCTAAAAAAATTAGCCACTTCCTATTTCATTTGGGTACCCAAAAAAATTCATGAAATTTGGACAAATTTTTTTGGCCAAAAAAAATTACCCTTTTTTTCTCATTTCAGATCTTCACCTCCATGGGTCTGACTTCATCCAAAATACATCAAGATGTGTCCTAAACATTCAAGAATCAATTCCTAAAAGGATTTGTGTATATATGTATAAACTTTTTTTTAATGAATTTTTATGTCAGGTCTTTTTTTTTCTACTTAATTTTTTAAAATATTTATAATAAATAGTTTTTCTGCAGATGAGTAGTATTTATCTTTACAGTTGTTTTAAGCATTCATTGAAGTTTTTTTTGGCAAAAGAAAAAAGGAGGTTACTGCAAAAACTGATTTTTCAAGAATTTTTTTTGGCGTCGGGGTCGTTCGCGTCCGAGTATACCCTTAAAGGGGTGTCCGAGGAGCGTACCTATCCAGGGTTAAAATGATACTAAATGGTGTGAGTGTACAGATATGATTGAATGATTTTCGTCATATAGCGCTGAATGGCCTTTGATGCCCCAGTGCTTGGCTTAATGCCTAAATCCCATATTCAATTCAATGACCTTAGATGTCAGGATGCCTGAAAACCTTAAATCAATCAATCTTAGCACTGGGTCTGTCACTGATGCAAACTGGAGGGAGCCCAGCACTCTCTCCTGTTGGCGTCTTGAAATCCTGTTGGATTTTAGTAGTCTCTTGACAGATCCCGCTATCTCTCTCCTCTTCTTTAATGGAATGGAGAGGCGATGTGACTGTAAGTTCCAATGTATTCCTAGCCATTGAAACTTCTGAGCTGGAGACAGTCGAGACTTTTTGGTGTTGATTTTGAATCCCAGATGTTCCAGGAACTGGATCACTTTCTTGGATGCTTGCATGCATTTCGTCTCGGATGCTGCCCACACCAGCCAATCGTCCAGGTAGGATATTACCTGGACACCTTCTGCAAGCTTCGTGAAGATCCTTGGGGCTATGTTTAGTCCGAAGGGCAGGGCTCTGAAAGGGTACTTTCTTTTTTGTAGCCTGAATCCTAGGTAGGAGGAGATTTGGCGATTGATCGGAATGTGCCAATAGGCATCTGCCATGTCTATGGAGACTGTGTATGCCCTTTTGGGCAGCAGGGCCCTTATGTGTTGAAGGGTCAGCAACTTGAACTTGTCGTTTTCTATGAACTTGTTGAGTGGTGACAAATCCAGAATGACTCTGAGCTTGTCTGAGTTCTTCTTGGGAACACAAAACAGCCTTCCTTGGAATTTGATGGATTTTGCCCTCCTTATCACCCTTCTGCTCAAGAGCTCTCGGGTGTATTCTTCCAGAACGGGGGTGGAGTGTAGGAAGAATTGAGGGAATGATGGTGGAGCCGTCTTCCAGCTCCAACCCAGTCCGTTCTTGATTAGGCTGTGGGCCCAGGGATCGAAGGTCCAACGATCCCGAAATAGTCGGAGTCTTCCTCCTAAAGGAAGCATCTCATTGCTTCTGGTTTCCGGAGGGCTTGCTTCCTTGACTGCATGCTCCCCTACCCCATTTTCCTCTTGAAGGATGTCTAGAGGAACCTCTGTTTGACCCCCTACCTTTAGGGCAAAAGGTAGTGGTCTGCCTCTCATAGGTGGAAGTGAAGGCTGGTGACTGAGTCACCACCTACTGGGGTACCATCTGGTAGGCGGGTTGGGGCTGTGCCACCTTCTGAGGCACCGCAGTCATGAAAAGTTGTTGTCTAGCAGGGTGAGAAGGCAACCTTGGCCTCTTTGTCTTCCGTTTCGTTTGGGGACCCTCATCCAGGGAAGACTTCCTCTTGGCCGACATGCCCCACTTCTGGAGAAGATTCCTATTCTCCGTGGTGGCTTTGTCAATTATTTCTTTGACCACTTCATTCGGGAAGAGGTCTTTCCCCCAGATGTTGGAAAATATCAACTTCCTGGGTTCGTGTCTGACCGCAGCCGAGGCAAACACGAACTCTCTACAAGCCCTTCTAGCCCTAACAAAGCTATAAAAGTCTTTAGTCAGGGTTGCCAAGTGTTTTTTGGCTATGACCATGAACATATCTGGGGACCTATGGTCACTGGCCATTGCCTCCAGGAACACCTGGAGGGACAGAGAGGCAGCAAGCCTTTCTTTCGTGTCCTGCTCCCTACGCAGGAGGAACTCTGACAACTTGGGGAGGTTTTCGCTAAACTGGCGTCCAGTGATATCGGCCTCCAACTTCCTGACTGAGAAGGTAAGCTGAATATCCTTCCAGTCTTTATGATCTGTCGGCAAGGCTAAGGAAAGGGGCCTACATTCCTCCAGTATAGGGCAAGGTTTCCCAGCTTCCACTGCCTTGATCACAGCCTTGGACCCTTTTTCCGCAAAGGGGAAGGCCATTGTTACTGGAGCAAGAAAGGAAGGGTGTTTCTTACTCAGGGCTGGCACCTTAGAGTTGGTGAAGCCCCTGTCCTTCAGACTTCTGGCTAGCAAAGCTTGAGCCTTTGTATGGTCAAGCACTATGACCTCCTTGGGCTCTGTCTCCTCCTTGGAGATGGGTTCCGTCCTAAGACGAACGAAGCAGTCAGGATAGGACTCAAAGCTGGGCCAGAACTCAATGTCCTCAATAATGACAGCTCCCAGCTTTTCTGAGATGAAGATCTTGCCGTTCATTATTGGCATGTATTTGGCATGCCTCCATGGGTTTACCCCCGGAGCACGAGGGAAGATCCTTTACATTAAGTCTCCTATGAGACCCACGGGCCGCTGCAACCTGGTGAATCTCCTTCCTTAGCGCAGCTTCCCTTTCTTCGCTCTTCTTCCGAAAGGTCTCCATCATGGCTCTGATGGCAGACAGGGTGTCATCCAACTTATCAGGTGGAGGAGTGGAGGAGGTTGAGGGCACTGGTTCTGGGGCAGGAACCGACGAAACAGACACTGTTTCGACTTCATCCTCTTCCGTCTCTGGAGCCAATGTAGACTCCTCTTCTTGACCTTCAGCTAGAAGGTCCTTTTCGGTGTCCTCTGACACCTCTGACATCCTCTTATCATCTAGATGGATGTCCTTCATCGCATCCGAGACATCCGTGTCCACGGCTATCTGGATGCAAGGGATCTCAGGGTGAGGCTGAGGAATGACAGCATCAGCAGATGCTTTGGGGAAAAGATAGGCCCACATACGCTGGTTGGGAAGGTAAGGCCCCGTGGCATTTTTCTGGAAGCCACAAACCCATCTGCGCAGCTTGTTCCGAGCTGCATCCCTTGACTCCATTGTCTTGGGGTTCTCAAAAAGCCTCATAAACCAAGTCTTTGCACACTGTAGATACCTGGGGGTCCCAATATTTGACAGGTCCCTTGGTGATGGAACAGTGGGAGTGCGTCCTACACTGCAGGTGGCCGCAGAAGTCCCTGCTACGTAAGTTGCAGAAGATGCTGCCACACTTCACATGGTCCTCCTGTAAAGAGAAGAAAATAAAATGAGTATACTGTAGTTCATCTCACTAGATAAACTAATAAATATTATTAATAATATTTTCCATTTTATTTTATTGCATACAGCTTAGGATAGATAAGTTAGAAATGAATTAGGAAAGACACATACATGTGTTTCCTGCCCAGCCAATTGCTGTGACCTCCCTCAATATTAATCCTAGGGTTATCCTCCTCAGGAGGCCCGGTGGAAGAATCTAGCCTATAAGGATAGAAGAGTGTAGCTAGTACCTAAGGCACAGTTCAACTGACATAATATTGAAAATTTAGTATTAGTATTCGGCGGCCCACCGGGTTTCCGGCGGCTTACCGAACGCCGGCGGGTCGCCAGCTGTCGGCACACTAGCCCAGACAGCATTCTATGTGATAGGGTACTTGCCGTTAGACCGAACTCAGCCGGCTCTTGCCGGTTAAGTCAGTTATGTAAGTGAATCATTGGCCGTCGGTCCACAAGTCTAGCCAGCTTCTTGCCGGGTAGGTTAGTAGCTGGCAGCTGCCAGTTAGGTTAGTACCTGGCGGCACTAGCCAAGAGAGAGAAAGCAAGGAGTGAAGGGTGATGTAAGAGCACTGTCTCACTTCCTTCCTCTGGAATGAGGGTTCTAATGGAAGGGAAGAATATAAGATAATCAAGCTTCCACCCATCCACCTCCGTTGCCGGTCCCTGCCGGTCATAGGATGTGAATGGCAGCCCAAGGGAGGACTGAAGAACACTCCAAAGTCAATGGGTCCTCTGCCGGCAGCTGGTCCTGCCGACACAGCTATCCCGTAGCACTGTGTCCGATAGGGAAGCTGAACGACTAGGCCATACAAGCAGAAACCCAAGCCGGCCCTACAACCTGCCAGCAAGCGGTGAGATTGTAGGACGACGGCCAAAGGCATGTGATGGCTAGCCCATCACTAAAGGACAGAATGGGGAGGGAAAAGGGTCCTGTATAAGGTGTGAGAGGAGCCGGCAGTATGCCGGTCCTACCACACCTTGAGGAAGCTCTGTGTCAGTATCGGCGCCATCCTAGACAGATGGAGAATTCATTTTCCAGCCTAGGGTCTGCCAATACAGTAAGGGGGCCGATAATTATCTAGCCGCCACCCTTCATCATAGAGAAACAGAGTTCCAGTGCCGGCACCATCCTAGGCAGAAGAAAATCCCTATTCTTCAGCCTAGGGTCTGCAAGCACAGGACTAGTCGACTAAACTGCAGGGAGAAGGGGGATCACATGACCCCTTCAAGTGCAGTCTAGGGAGGCTAAGCCTCCTATGCCGACAACCAAAGTCCGACAGGGGAATACATTCACTCTGTCGACCAGCTGCCGGCGCACGACATATACTCTGAGGTTCTGACCTAAACCCAAAGCTTACCATCTGTAGCTAGGGGAAGGGGCAGAAAAAACCCTAGCCTAGTCTTGCCTGAATGACAACTCGAGGCAAGACCAACTAGGATTGTAGCCTTAGGCTACACTCAGAGGGAAGGAGGGATTACCCTATACATGAGGGTAACTGGGGAGATTGTATGAAAGTATACTAAAGCCCCTAGGCTACTAGCCTAGTGACAGTGAGATCGATTACCTAACTCATCGAAGCTCTCTCGTATACTATCTTGGAAGAGGAAAAATTTATATGCAATCAATATATCTTACATGTATAAATTACCTAATATCTTCATTTAAATTTTATTAACACCAGGAACACTTATTATATCATGCAAGAGAGTAAACTAAAACGCCTAGGCTAGGAAGCCTAGCGTAAACAAGATCGGCTACCTAATTCACCGAACTAAATGAATGCTATCGGCATAATATAATTAATTCCTAGCAATGAAGACTAAATAGCTAAATAATTATTCAAGCTATTATACCGGGAAAGTCGTTCTGGCTAACTAAATAACTCATGCTTTAAGAACGACAGCGCCGAAGACGCCTCCGGTCCAGGCAATAGCTCTGCCAAAAAATATGTTTAATTTGATTCAATTTTTTACTTTATGGCGAGAGCTATATTTATAAAGCATAAGAATTAAATACTCAACTTTCCAGAGGCAGAAGAAGCTGGAGTTTGCATAATAAATCCAAAATCACGAGAGAGCACTGGGAAAACCACCGTGCGAGATCGCTACAGAAAAAGGAATAAAGATGGCGGCAATTATGGCGCCATCTGTGTACTCAAACACTAACGGAGGCAGGGAACCTTATTAACGGCTCCTCTTTTATTTTGCCACTTTTCCCCCTCGAAGCGTAAACGCTATGCGGGGGTGCAGATTGCTATGTGGCGTGTCAAGAATATGTCCCCTGATATGCAATATCCTAAAAGGAGACTTTAAGGATATTCGCGCCAGGAGTTAGAATTCTGGAGACCTTAAGTTAAATTCTCTGGGAATATCACTGTAGTCAAATATACCCTAGGAAGCTATTTAAAGGAACCTTCCATCAGTACGACATAGCCTGAGCCCAAAAATGAAATTATATATATTTTTTTGGGCTCAGGCCATGTCGTCCTGATGGAAGGTTCCTTCAGTAGCTTCCTACGGTATATTTGACTACATCTCACCCAAAAATAGATTTTTTGCTTCGCTCAAAATCTGTTTTCCCTTATAGGTGAAAATATGAACTCTGATGTATATTAGTGCTGGATCAGATTTATACTTTATTGTAACTACATTTGATAATTTAGTTGCAAAATAAAGATACAAAAACGTATATGTTTTATTACTGCTACGTCAGTTGCATGCAGATAAAACATGCCAGAGTTTTATTTAATCCTTATAAGGGCATAAAACTTGAAATTAGTATACAGATTTCCATGGTAAGTAAAAGGTACGCTCTAATGTTTTCTCTTTTGTTCCTACAGAAATACAAACCTTAAATCCTTATTGTCGAAGTCGACACTTTCCCTGCAGGGGCCAGGAAGCACTAAGCCAGTTCCAGGCTTAGTGGAAATGACAGTTAATTGGAATTTCACATACAGGTCTAGGAGACCAGATAAGGAAATCCATTCAAGGTAGAAGGCACATACACAAACCCATGGCCTGAGCCCAAAAAGCGGATTTTGAGCAAAGCGAAAAATCTATTTTTGGGTGAGAGTGCCATGTCGTCCTGATGAACCCACCCTTTTGTTGACCCCACCCAAAATTACTCTATCTGTGGCTATTTCTGCATAACGACAAGTAAAGGAATGGCACGCGGTAGTAGTACGGATAGGAGGTCCACCGGGTACCTAGAACGGCACCCCCTTCTTTCGCCACTCTTCCCCCTTACATCAAAGAGTTAAATCTATTCAGGGTGAAGATTGCTATGTGTCGTATCTAAAAATACGTCCCCTGATATTATGCGATATCCTTAATTGGAAACTCACGCCAGGAGTTAGAATATTGGAGACCTTTGGTTTATTTCTCTGGGAGTATCACTGTAGCAAATATCCCTTAGAAGGCTACCTAAAGGAACCCTTCCATCAGGACAACATGGCACTTTCACCCAAAAAAAAGATTTTTCACTTTGCTCAAAATCCGTTTACTTTGTTTCGATCACAGTATAGTTGTTCCTATCTAGTAATACTGTATAACACCAACTGATACTGTAGTGTATATTACTGTAATATACTACTATCACTACAGTAAAACTTAACTGTACTGTAAGTTTTCCCTGTTTTTGAATCAGTCCTTTTGTCAACCATGGTATCAGATGACGAGCCTCTCCTTCAGGAAGATGGTTCTTATCTACCTGAGCTGGATAGTGATAGTGTGGCGTCTATTTTGGATTCAGTTTGTACCACCGTTTCCACTACTACTACCACAGCGGCTTCTCTGTCTACGCTTACAAATACATCTTCGGTATCGCGTGGAACGTCTGCTACTGTGCTTCCTTCTCCCATCGAGCCTGTGGAACCAAAACCTCCCAAAGTCCCAAGTAATTTGGACGACTCGTCCCTTCTAGCTAAAATGAAGGCCTTAATGGAAGGGACTCAAGAATATTAAAGAATGATGTTCAACGCCTTGTGGGAGGAGATTCAGGTTTTGAAGCATCAGGAGGACCCGGGTAAGGCTAAAGTCTTGCCTTCTCAGCTGCCTTTCTGTACTCAACAGAACCCTTGGAGGTACGCGGGTCACGCGGTACTTTCCAAGGGTATCATTCACATTGGGGAAGGGTTAGGCTCTAGGCCAGTAGCCGATCTGAAATTTTATCCAGATATGGAGGCCTATCCCTTTTACTATGTTAGGTTGGCTGAAGGACTCCCATTAAGAGTTGATACTATCCCCAAAGAAACGATCCTTCTGGAACACACTAGTGCCCAGCATCTAGCTGTGAAAGAAATGAAGACAGCAGGGTGTATTAACACACAATTAGGAGCTTTCAATAAAAGGTTTGCCACCTTTGTAGCTCCAGATTCAATGGTTTTTCCATTTGCTTCGAAAGGTTTTGTAGCTGTAGAAAAAGTAATCTGGGAAGGTAAACTAATTCTAGTTTTGGAAGAATGTAGACCTGTGTATCTTGTTCTTCCTCATGATGCTGACCATTAGATGGATGTCTAGTTTAACTTTTCAGAAGGTAAACTGGATAAGGATTTAGCCAGTCGCCAGTTTTATGAAAAATTGCTTAGGATTCCTGAACATATTCTTAAAGCTAAATTGGAGGCTAGGGAGAGACTATCTGCCTCGATGTCCCTCCAGTATTTTATTGAAATGATGATTGGAAATTTTACTGATGCTCCAGTTTTTACCCTCTTGACTAAGATTCATCTGGCTACTTTTATGAAGGATCTATATGCTTTCTTTCAAGCTCAAAGAGTCTGTAGAGAGCATGTTCTCGCTTCAGCTACTATACGTCATGAGCCGAAACGTCTCATCGACACTTGCATATGGGTAAAAGGATCTGTTTCTACTGACGTAGTGAAGGAGGTTTTGGATAAAACTGCAGCCGAGAATAAGAGCCTGTTTCAATGTGGGGAATCTCTTTTAAGAGAAAATTCACCCCCGGGGTAGGACCTCAGCCAAAGAGGACCCGAAAACCAGGTTATCTCAGGAGGTCGTTTGCACCTACCTCTACAAATGCTCCACAGAACATTTTTGCTGTTCCTCATTCAGTGCCCTCGCAGTCTTCTTCTTTCAATTCTAAATTCATGCCGGGGTCACCGTCCTTCCGATCCTTTAAGAGAGGAAGGGGCGGTAGGAACAGTTCAGGTAGAAGCGGTAGAGTAGGTAGGGGTTCCCATCCCCAGATCAAACAATGATGATATTTGGTAAGGGTTCAGCTACGGTCCTTTGGAACAGAGTATCTTTCCAAAGGCTTGGGTTGGTAGTGAAGGAACAGTTTTGAAAGTGTGGAAAATTTTTTCCGGAGGTCAACACCTCTTAGGGATTAATATATACAATTCCACGCTTCTCCTCCTACCCTGGTTTCAGCCCGGAATGAATGGTTTATGTATTTGGAACTAGTTAATTTGGGGTCAACATGCCTCTGAAAAATTCCTCGAAGATTATTGAAGTAGTCGTTCAACGTCTTCATGAGAAAGGCTTTTAAGTAGAACTGTGCCTGGACGGCTGACTAGTGTGAGCTCATGCAACACGGGAATTCACAGAAGAAACCACACTGGTTACCGAGTTTCTGTAGTCCATTAGATTACAGATCAACTTCAGTAATTCGAGATTGACTCCAGCTAAGGTTTTCCAGTAGCTGGGTGTTCATTGCAATCTACAGTCTCATTCTCCTTCATACCTTCTTCTAATAGAGAAGAATTAGTGAAGTCAGTCCGGTCTCTGATCAAGTCGGGAACGACCACCAGGCTCAGGCAACACCAGAAAATGGATTTTGAGCGAAGCGAAAAATATATCTTAATACGACACATAGCAATCTTCACCCCGAATAGCTATTTCGTTTCGAGGGGGAAGAGTGGCGAAAACAGAAGGGGAGCCCTTATCAAGGTTACCCTTCCTCCAGTACTATTACGAGTATCCAAGATGGCGCTTATTCCTTGTAGCATTGAGCATGGTGCTACAGATATAGTATTTTCGGGAGGGATCCTGCCAAGGCCTTTTCTATAGAAAAGGAGGGCGGGTCCATCAGGATGACATGGCTATCTCACCCAAAAATAGATTTTTCGCTTTGCTCAAAATCCGTTTTTTTTGGGCTCAGGCCATGTCGTCCTGATGGAAGTTTACCAGAGAATTACTAGAAAGTACTGTATCTGTGGATTTTATAGGTGCCTTAACCTTGGGGCAAATTTTCCTATGGTCATCCAGGCCATTGAGACATATGACGTTACCGTTATACGTCATTACCACTAATCATGGAAAATGTTAGTGCTTCCTGCCCCCTGCAGGGAAGAGTCATACTAGACGGTAGGAAAGGGGTCTCAAGGTGTGCATATATTGTGTGAATGAACATAGCATCAACTATATATACAAGAGTCTCACAGTTTCTATATTATGTTGGAACATAACATCAACTAGATATACAAGAGTCTCACAGTTTGTATATTGTATTGGAACATAACATCAGCTAGATATGCAAGAGTCTCACGGTTTGTATAATGTATTAGCATCAACTAGATATACAAGAGTCTCACTGTTTGTATATTGTGTTGGAACATAGCATCAACTAGATATACAGGAGTCTCACTGTTTGTATGTCGTCTTGGAGCAAAAGTATCAGCTATATTTATTGTCCAAACATACAATAATATGAAGTTTTATTTAAGTAATTAGGTAAGAAAACTCTGACTATACTTTATTTGTATTAATTGTATGGCGAAATAAGACGCAATTACACATTAATAGACATTTATTCACAATAAATGACCAAATATAAAGTAATGTGTAATATATGATAATATATATAAAGAGAAATATACATTAGGCAACATAATACAAAAAATTTTGTTTCCACCTGAAAGGGAAGAAATGATTAATGCCACAATTGAATTTGAAAATTTAATAAAATTTTCTAATATAGTTTTCTGTATTGTTAGATATTATCAACACTGTGTAAAGTACACACGGCACAAGTGTTATCTGTATAATTCTCCACCTAAAATAATTTGAACAGTCTTTAGTGTCACCATGGTGACACTCACTTGAAAAGTATTGCGCTGGAAGGTGTCAACACCCTTACCCGGTAATTGATAGTCTCAATCAATTCATTGTTCATCACAGTACTAGACGACAGGTTTTAATACACTACCTGCCGCCACCACAAAATGCTTCAACTCATGCACCTGTTTTGCATAATGTTTATAGAAGACTGTGGATGATTTCCATCCAATGTACGAGCGAAGACGCTCAAAGTCCATATGCTGAAAAAAGTTCAGTGATGAAGCAATTTTCCTTGGATCGTGACCTGCGGGTGTACTGTCAGGATCCGCTCTGCGAATAAATTAGGTAAGCTTCGCCCTCAGCTGTTTTAGGGATAAGTTTGATTCTGAAGTTTCTCCTTTAAAGAGCTGTCCTCCCCTGAAGTCTGAAGTTCTTCGAAGATAGACCTTTAGACATTCTACTGGACACAGAGAGACATATTGCTTCAGAGGGCAGATTCTCCAGGGACCCCATCTCTTAGTGGGTAGCTCGTTCTTAGCGAGAAAGGTTAGATCAGGAAAAAGATTCAGTTCTCCCGCTTCTGTGAACTGAATATGGCCCTCGTCTCTGGATAGGGCCACTATTTCACTAACTCTAGCCCCGAGGCTATAGCGAACAGAAAAATGACTTTTTGGGTCAGATCCTTAAGAGAGCAATCTTCATTGTTCACTGTTGAAGCATAGTGTAGGACCTTGTCCAAGGACCATGAAACGGGCTTCGGGGGAGCTGCAGGCCTGAGTCTAGCACATGCCTTAGGGATCTTGTTAAAGATTTCGTTCGACAGGTCCACTTGGAAGGCGTATAGCAGAGGTCGAGTCACAGCCGACTTACATGTAGTTATTGTGTTGGCTGCCAGACCTTGTCTATGAAGGTGGATAAAGAAGGACAGACAAAAGTCCATTGAGATTTCTTTCGGCCCTTTTGCTTTGACGAAAACAACCTACTTTTTCCAAGACGATTCATATTGTCTTCTGGTTGACTTGGACTTGTATTCTTCTAAGAAGTCTATACTGCCTTTTGAGATCCCAAATCTTTTCTTAACCGCTAAGGAGAGAAAATCATGAGATGAAGGTTTTGGGTTCTCTGTGATGAGGCGAAGACAGTCGACTTCTGTACCTGTTGAGATAGTGCTGGATCCGGTAGAGGGACCAGCCTCAGCTTCAGTTCCATTACCAGAGGGAACCAGTTGTTCTTTGGCCACTTGGGAGCCACTAGAGCCGTTGTTCCTCGAAAGGATCTCCGCTTGTTGAGGACCTTTATTAGGGGATTGGTCGGAGGGAACAGGTAAATCCAGTTTTATCTGTTCCAGTCGAGGGACATGGCGTCCGTCGCCTCTGCTAGAGGGTCCTCGTATGGGGCTACATATCGAGGTAGTTTCTTGTTGTCGCTCGTCGTGAAGAGGTCCATCTGTAGTTCCGGGATTTGATGTAAGATGAAGGAGAATGAGTCTGCTTCTAGGGACCATTCTGACTCTATCGGCTTGAGCCTGGATAGAGCGTCTGTTGTCACATTGCGGAACCCTTGAAGGTGAACTGCTGATAAATGCCATCTCTTCTTTTCCGCCAGACGGAAGATGGCCAATATCACTGTGTTGATCTGGGGCGATCTCGAGCCTTGACGGTTCAGACATCTCATTATCACTTCGGTGTCCAGGATCAGCCTGATGTGGGTTGATCTGCGAGGGGAGAGTTTCTTCAACGTCAAAAGGACTGCCATGGCCTCCAAAATGTTGATGTGAAAGGTCTTGAACAGAGAAGACCAGGTCCCTTGGACTTTCCGTTGATGGGAGTGACCTCCCCATCCTTCCGTCGAGGCATCCGTGTGGATGGTCACTGATGGTGGAGATGGTTGCAAGGGCACAGTCTTCTTTAGGTTCTAGGCCTTCAACCATGGCTTGAGAAGTGATCGTAGTAAGGTCGGTATCGGTCTTCTTTGATCTCTTCGAGCGCTTGATGCGTATCTTCTCCAGACTCCTAACGCATCTTTCAGTTGTGCTTTTAGCACTGGGTCTGTCACTGCTGCAAACTGGAGAGAGCCCAATACCTTGGCGTCTTGAGATCCTGACGGATTTCAATAGTCTCTTGACAGATCCTGCAATCTCTCTCCTCTTCCTTGGAGGAATGGAGAGACGGAGTGACTTCAAGTTCCAATGGATTCCCAGCCGTTGAAACTCTTGAGCTGGAGAAAGTCGAGACTTCTTGATGTTGATCCTGAATCCAAGATGTTCCAGGAACTGGATCACTTTCTTGGATGCTTGCAGACAAGCCATCTAGGCCAGTCATTTTATGGATATACCCACCACAAATTGCAATTGTAATGAAACTTGGCATTTTTGCTTCTTTTGACCCATGTAATAACATAGTAAAAGTCAAGGAAATTCGAGGCATTGGAACACATTCATTTCGAGCAACCACTTTTTGAAAGTTATGCACGAAAATACGCTAATAGAAATGGCATAACATTTTTTGTTATAACAGTGCTTTTGTTATTTCTTTCACATTTCTCAAAATATGTCAAACATTTTTATTATTAAATAAATAAATTGAGATAATTAACGTCTAATAGCCTTGTTTTTTTTTCTTTTTAGGTTAACCAGTAGCATGGACGATTGCGTTTTCTGCAGCGAGTCTCTCAGCAACGTTGAACAAACCACGAAATTAGGTGCCAAAGGGTGTGATGGAATAAACAAGGCAAATGACCTACGGCAGGCTGATATCAGTGTCGCACCTCGACAAGTTGTACACACCAGATGCAGGAAGGACTTCTGCTCCCAACTGTCTATTGAGCGAGACATAAGAAAACGTGGATATGACTGTACTGGTGGTTTCAGCGGCACTGTGCGTGCGCGTCGATCTGCCAGTTCTGCGTTTCACTACAGCGAACACTGTTTGTTCTGTGGCACACCAGACAAGTACCAGGGCAGACAAAAAATGCATAAACTTATACCAGTCCGAACAATGGACTTCCAGAGGAAGGTTACAGAGAGCTGTGTTGAACGCAATGATGCATGGTCAGAGACAGTAAAGGCTCGAGTAGAATTCGTCCAGGACTTGCATGCCGCTGACGCAGTCTATCACAATATATGTAGCATAAACTTCAGAACTGGGAAGCAGATTCCACGCCAGTTCCTTACAGTGCCAAGAAAGCGACCTAAGTATGGTAGACCGGCTGATGACACACGGAATGATGCATTCATAAAAGTCGCAGAGTACCTCAAAGCCAATGACGAGGAACAGACAACGATACCGGATCTCATAGGAAAAATTGGGGAATTTCTTCTTGGAACTGATTGCACACCTTATGGATTCACCTACATGAAGGAATGTATCCAAAAGCACTTTGGTCAGGATATCACCATCGCAGAAATAAATGGCAAAGAGAATGTTGTGACCTTTCGCCACAGGGCCTTTGCGATCATTCACGAATTCCATCAAAGGCCAAAGGAGACATCATATGAAGCTGAGAAGATGACACTGATTAAGACGGCAGCAAAACTGATCAAAAGTGATGTGAAATCCGTACAACAGTCGATAGATATGTACCCATGTACAACTGAAATGTCCTCAACAGAAGAAGCCATGTCGTTCCTACCTGAATCACTAAAACTCCTCCTTCAAACACTCTTTGTGGGCCGAGATGCTGGTAGAAAAGTCAGTTCTCTAGGGCAAGCTACCATGCTGGCAATTCGGCCCCGAGTGCTGCTGGCACCCTTACAGATAGGACTGGGTGTACAGATGCACCATCATTTTGTATCAAAGTTCTTGATCGACACGCTCCATGCCCACGGATATTGCAGTTCTTATCGTGAGATACAAAGGTATGAACGGAGTGCAGCAGTTGTACTAGGGACAGACATACCAAACTACCGGCCAGAGCAGTTCATCCAATATATGGCGGACAATGTCGATCACAACATCCGTACAATAGATGGCCTCAACACATTCCACGGGATGGGAATGATTGCGTCTGTCACTCCAGGTACCAGGACATCAACAAGAGTGCCACGTGTGTCTGTGACACTGAAGGATGTTGTAGCTGTGGGCCGAATAAACATCCGACATCTGACAACACCTTGCGATGGGCTAGATACTCTGAGGTATGAGGTTCTACAAGATGAGATGGAAAAGGACAGATCTACCAACCTTGACCTCCTCTGGAAGCTGTCCCTCACATTACGCTCACCACGACCAGCATGGTCTGGCATGATGCAAGCCGTGCACACTGGTGTACATCCAGGTCAGTCTACAGTCTTCCTGCTTCCCATGATCGACATGAACAGCAGTGATCCAACTTGCATCTATTCAACATTGACATTTCTATCTGAGCACGCCAAACAGTACAACGCAAAGGTCATCATCACATTTGACCAACCACTTTGGTGGAAGGCGCTTACCATCATCGAAAGTCAATCGGAGGGCAGTGACTTGCGTAAGATTGTACTGCGCATGGGGGGCTTCCACACGTTGATGAGCTTCTTGGGGAGTATTGGAAATATCATGTCCGGATCTGGACTGTGCTCTGTTCTGGAATTGGTGTATGCCGAGAACACTGTAATGCACATGCTGTCTGGCAAGGCATATGACCGAGCTATCCGTGGGCATCTCTTGGTTGATGCAGCACTGAACACTCTCCTCGCAGAAAGGATACTTGGTACGCTAGTGCCTACTTGTTCGCAGGCTAAGAATGATGGTCCTCAGGGTATTGTAGAAGATGACAAACCAAGTGAAGACGAGATAATGCAAAGCATAGATGATGCACAGGCAGCCATAGATCCACATGATACCGAGTCAGGGTCGCAAAGTGTGGGAGCTGGACCAATTGACCTGTGTGAGCTGCGAGACCTGTATGATTCATTGATGAAGGGTGAGTGTTCTACTGAAGATATCCTTTCAGCCCCGGTTCTGGACTCTGTTCGTGACATCATGAATGTTGCCTGACAATCGATGAAGGATCTACGTACAGCACAGCTATGGCTGCAATACATGGACATGATTGACATATTGAGGACATTCCTGAGGTTGGAACGCACTGGTGACTGGCGTCTGCACGTGCACGCTTTGCACGACATGTTGCCCTACCTGGCAGCTGCAGGCCACAGTCTCTACACCAAATCTATTTACGTCTACCTGCAGCGACTGGCACAACTGTCTATTCAGCACCCCGAGGTCCACCACCAGTTCCAGAATGGATATCACGTAGTGCGGCGCTCAGATCGGTACTGGGCCGGCTTGTCCACAGATCTTCTGATCGAGCAAGTGCTCATGAGAAGTGTGAAAACCACAGGGGGACTGACAAGGGGCCATGGCATGAGCGAGTCGCAAAGGATCACGTGGCTGCTGTCCACCCCCATATGTGCAGAGGTCAACATGGCCTTGCAAGACTACACATTAGTGCCGTATGGGACCAGTGACCAGCACAAAGAACAAAGAGCAGCTCGACAAGCACGGGACACAGATGACACGCACAAACTCATTGGCTACCTGTCATCAAAGGATCCCTTTGGAAACGATCCAACTTGCAAAGCATTGACACTGGCATCACAGCTGGAGATTCGGTCAATGCTGACCAAGCAGCGTCAGTGGGCAGGAAGATCTTAGATGGAATGGTTGGCAAAAAGGTTCTTGATCACACGTTCAAGAAAAAAAATCAGGTTGTGACTTTAGACACACGTTCATCAGTGAAAAATGGCAAAGAATCTGTTCTGATAGATCCACAACTGTTGTTCCAACGTCTGAGTACGGCAGGATCACGCTGTGATGACCTCACTGATGTCTTCAAGTACGAACTATGCAGTTACCCACCAGCACTGTTTCAGACCATTGATATCCTGCTTGAGGCCGACAAGCCAGCGCTAGCCGAGGCCATTTGGAAACAACTCCCCCTTGCCGTTCGCAACACAGTGCTGCCACAGAATGTGCAATATGTTCTGGATGGTGGGGCATTGCTACACAGAATTCCTTGGAATTTTGGCGAGACCTATGAAGGAATCTCCAGTCACTACATACGATATGTTGGAGACAGGTATGGTAAAGCTGTCATAGTGTTTGATGGATATGTGAGCGCACCCTCCACCAAAGATGTAGCGCACAGCAGGCGCGTTCAATCTCACAGCAGTCCCCTTGTCAACTTCACAAAGGACATGGTATGTACTATGAAGAAAGATGACTTTCTTGCCAACCAAACAAATAAACAAAGCTTCATCAATCTACTGAGTGATGACCTTCAACGGCAACACAACGATGTCCTTCATGCCAGGGCAGATGCAGATGTCCTCATAGTGGAGACAGGCATTGCATGTGCAAGCACCAAGGACACCGTGGTAGTTGGCGATGACACCGATCTTCTTGTTCTCCTATGTAGTCGTGCAGGGCCCACATCACACAACCTGTTCTTCCGACCTGAGCCTAAGCTGACGTCAAGGAGGCAAGCAAGATGTTGGAATATCGAGCAAGTGCAAAAGACACTTGGACGCCATGTATGTGACAAGCTCCTTGTGGCACATGGACTCCTGGGTTGTGATACCACGTCAAGACTGTACTCCATTGGCAAATCAGCAGCTTTGAAGAAGCTGAACTCCAGTGCGTATTTCTCTGGGCTTTTGGCAACGTTCAACACTCCTGGAGCGTCGAAAGAGGATGTCATGACAGCTGGAGAGAATGCCGTGGTTTGCTTGTACAATGGCCAGCCCGGGGAAACATTGGACATACTAAGGCTTCAGCGCTTCTGCCAGAAGGTTTCAACAAGCACTGTCAGAGTTGAGCCTCGTACCCTGCCCCCTACATCAGCATCTGCAAAGCAACATTGCCTACGGGTGTATGTTCAGGTTCAGCAGTGGCAAGGAGTTGGCATGGATGCCAATGGTTGGGGATGGGCTATCCGTGACGAGAGAATGGTTCCCGTTATGACCAAGATGAAGCCTGCTCCAGATTACCTGCTAGATGCCATCCACTGTGGCTGCAATACAGACTGCAGCACCCGACGATGCAGCTGTCGCAAGTACAACCTGGAATGCTCTTCCGCCTGCAGTGAATGCAAAGGACTTCACTGTTCTAATGTGACCTTGCCAGAACCAGAAAGTGATCCAGAAGAAGAATGCGCTCTTGCTGATCCTGAAGATGAATAAACATTTGTCAGTGTGGTCCGGTACATGGAGATGTCTTGGCAACATGATTAGACTTGACTCTCAGTTCATTCAACTCTTGATCCTTGGTCATGGTCATCTTAATTTAGCTAAGGTGAATGCCGGTGTCGTAATGTAACATGTATACAGTTGTTTGTCTAGACTCTAGAATATACACTGAAAATCTTATGCAGATTTTTTTTCTTCAAACCTTCTCTTAATGATTGTAAAATTTGGAAATGTTCCAATGCTTCGATTTTCCTTGATTTTTAGTATGTCATTCTCCACTAAATTTAACATTGAAAAATGCATGTTTCATTACTATTGCAATTTGTGGTGGGTTCGACCCAAAAATGACGTAGAATGACTGGCCTAATCCTGGATGCTGCCCACACCAGCCAGTCGTCCAGGTGCGCTGCTACCTGAACGCCTTATAGGCGTAGTTGTTTAACAACTGTGTCTGCAAGTTTCGTTTAGTCCGAAGGGCATGATTCTGAAGACGTACTTTTTTCTGTAGCCTGAATCCTAGGTAGGAGGAGAAGGGGCGGTTGACTGGAGTATGCCAATAAGCATCTGCCAGGTCTATCGAGACTGTACGCCCCTTTTGGTAACAGGGTCCTTATGTGTTGAAGGGTTAACATCCTGAACTTGTTGTTCTCGATGAACTTGTTGAGTGGCGACAAGTCCAGAATGACTCTGAGTTTGTCTGAGTCCTTCTTGGGAACACAAAACAGCCTTCCTGGAATTTCATGGACTTTGCCCTCCTTATTACGTGTTTGCTTAATAGTTCTAGGGTATATTCTTCCAGTAAGGGGGTGGAGTGTTGGAAGAATTGAGGAAATGATGGTGGAGCCTTGCTCCAGCTCCATCCAAGTCCGTTCTTGATTAGGCTGTGGGCCCAAGGATCGAAGGTCCAATGATCCTGAAATTGTTGGAGCCTCCCTCCTACCTGAAGCATCTCATTGCTTCTGTTTTCCGGAGGATTTACCTCCTTGATCGCGTCCTCCCCTACCTCTCTTACCTCGTGAGGGGTGTTTTGAGGAGCCCCGTCTGGAGCCTCTACCTTTGAGACGAAAGGTAGTGGTCTGCCTCTCAAACGCAGGGTTGAACGCTGGTGACTGGGCAACCAGCTGTTGAGGTACCATCTGGTAAGTGGTTTGCAGTTGAGCAACCACTTGGGGCACCGCAGTCATGGTTACTGTGGGTTGTTGTTGCTTAGCAGGCCGAGAGGGTAGTCTAGGTCGCTTAGTCTTCTTCTTAGGCTGGGGACCCTCATCTGGGGAAGAATTCCTTTTGTATGACATGCCCATTTCTGGAGAAGGTTCCTATTCTCCGTGGCAGCTTTGTCAACTACTTCCTTGACCACTTAATTTGGGAAGAGGTCTTTATCCCAGATATTGGAAGCCATCAGCTTTCTGGGTTCGTGTTTTACAGTTGCTGTAGCAAACATGAACTCTCTGCATGCCCTCCTGGCTTTGAAAAAGCCGTACAGGTCCTTTACCTAGGTAGCCATGTGCATCTTGGCCATGACCATGTTCATATCTGAGCTGCTCTTTAAGCCTGCGCACATCTCCATACAGTTCTGTAGGGATAGAGGTGCCGCTAGACTTTCTTTCATTTCTTGCTCCCTACGCAAGAGAAAGTCTGACAGCTTTGGGAGATTCTCGTTGAATTGTCGTCCAGCAATATCTGCCTCCAACTTCCCAACTGAGAAGGTAAGGTGGACTTCTTTCCAATCATTATCCTCCATGGGCAGGGCTAACGACATAGGTCTACAATCATCCAGTGTAGGACAAGGTTTGCCTGCCTATACTGCCTTGACAACGGCTTTAAGAGCCTTCGATGTAAAGGGGAAGGCTATTGAAGCTTGAGCAAGAAAGGTACGATGTTTCTTGCTGAGGGTAGACACCTTAGAATTTGTGTAGCCCACATTCTTTAGGCTGCTTGACAAAAGAGCCTGTGCCTTATCATGGTCGAATACTATAACCTTCTTGGGTTCCGTCTCTTCCTTCGATGCTGGTTCCAGCTTCAGTCGAATGAAGCAGTCTGGGTAAGCATTGAAGCTTGGCCAGAACTGAATGTCATCAATAGGGACGGCTCCCATCTTCGTTGAAATATAGAGTTTGCCGTTGGTGATCGGCATATACTCTGCATATCTCCAGGGACTAGTTTTGGAGCAGGGTGGGAGGTCTTGGACTCTGAGTCTCTTGTGAGACCCACGGGAGGCGGAGAGTCGAGCTTCACGGAGATCTCTTTCAAGTTTCGCTTCCCTAGCTTCGCCTTGCTTGCGAATGCTCTCCATTAGAGCAGTAAAATTGGCCAGTGCCTGTCTCATATCGTCTGTTGGAGGGGCTGAAGATGTTGAGGGTAACGGCTCCAATGCCGGCACCGACGGAAGGGACTCCGTCTCAACTTCATCATCTTCCTCGGGAGTCAGTGTAGACTCCTCCTCGTGATCTTCCTTGAGAAGATCCTTCTCAGTTTCTGAGGACACTTCAGACATCCTTTCTTCTTGGTGGATGTCCATACCTCGTAGTGCATCACTGACTTCCGTCCCGACGGCAATCTGGACGCATGTTATTTCAGGTTGTGTCTGGGGTATGACAGCTTCAATACCCGCTTTAGGGAACAGCAAGTTGCGCATCCTTTCGTTAGGAAGTTACGGTCCCGTAGAGTTCTTTTGGAACCCACGTACCCATCTATGCAGCTTTTCTCGTGCTGCATCCCTTGATTCCGCTGACTTGGGGTCATCAAAACCTTCGGTAACCAAGGTCCGGCATATGTTGCAGCCTTGGGGGTCCCAGTACCGTAGGGCTTCTTTAGTGATGGTGCAGGGAGCATGAGACCTGCACCCTTTGTTGCCACAAAAGTCCTTACTTCTGATGTTGCAGAAGATGATTTCGCACTTCACTAGGTCCTCCTGTAAAGAGAGGAAAATCAAATTAGTATGCAGTTGTTTATCTCACCTGATAAACAAATATGTAAAATATTAATATTAATATTTAAACCATAATAGCTTAGGATAGTCAAGCTAGAAAGGAACTAGGAAATACACATACTTGTGCTTCCTGTCCAGTCAATTGCTGTGACCTCCCCCAAAATTAGAGTCATAGAGTTTTCCTATTCAGGAAACCCAAGAGAAGGGTTCTAACCTATAGGGGTAGATAAGTGTATCTTAACACTGACCCTTCTTAAGATCTTTAATATTAGGGGTAAGTTGTTAACTGATTAGCTATCAGTGTATTGGAGGAAATCTTTCCTTCCAATATAGTATTGGTCTCAACAGCGGACTGTGCCAGAAAGGACAAGGTATGTTGGAAAATAACTACTGTATAATATATACTATAGTTTTCTGTCTGCATGTTGCCGGCTAGGCTAGTACCTGGCGGCATGATCCATGCCGGCTAGTTAGTGCCTGGCGGCACCGGCCCAGTCAGCATGTCGCCGACTGGGTTAGTGCCTGGCAACACCAATCCAGCCAGCATGCTGCCGGCTGGGTTAGTACCTGGTGGCACTAGCTGAAAGAGAGAGAAAAAGCATGGAGTGAAGGCTATCTTATTGAATGTTTGTTAGCAACAAAATAAGGGTGTAAGTACTTAATCTTACTGCCTTCCTCCAGAATGAGGGTTCCAAATGGAAGGGGAGAATGCATCATTCAGGCTTCCATCCAGCCACAACACCCACTGCTAGTCACTGCCAGCTTCAGGGATGTGGATGGCAATCCAAGAGAGGACTGAAGAACACTCAATAGTAGAGGGGTCTCCCACCGGTAGCCGTCATAGCCGGCACAACCTTTCCCGGAGTCTTGCATCCATAAAGGAAAGACTGAGTGACTATGTAGATGCTTATGTAGGCGCCCGGCCGGTACCACAACCTACCCGGCAAGCAGTACGATTGTAGGACGATGGCCACAGGGTTGCGATAGCTAGGCCATCGCTAAAGGACAGAGAGGGGCAGGGAAAGGGTCCTGTATCAAGTGTGGAAGAAGGCGGCATGGTTACCGCCATTACCACACAAGGGAGAAACTCTGTTTCAGTATCGGTGCCATCCTAGGTGGCAGAAGAATATCTATTCTTCCGCCTAGGGTCTGCCGAAACAGGACTACTCTTCTAGACCGCAGGGGAGAAGGTGGCGGCATCATACAACCACTTCAAGTGCGGCCTAGAGAGGCATAGCCTCCTATGCCGGCAGCTGTAAGCCGGCAGGGGAGTGACTACTCACCCTGCTGCTCGGCCGCCGGCAGAAAGACTGAATACTCTTAGGTTCTGTCTAAAAACCAAAGCCGGGATACTCCCTGGCATTGGTAGGAGACAGAAAACACTAGCCTAGTCAAGCCAGAGTGTCTACTCTATGGCAAGACCAAGATAGGGTTGTCGCCTATGGCGGCACTCAAAGGGAAGGAGGGATCACCCTTAAATCTCCACAGGAGACGAGTATCGAGTTATATAATTAATTCTAGGAGATATCTATCTCCCGATGAATTGATAAAACGATACACGAGGGTAAACGGGGAACATATATGAAAGTATACTGAAGCACATAGGCTAGGTAGCCTGGTGCGGGGCGAGATTCGATTACCTAAGTCGCCGAAACTCTAACGTATACGATCGATATAAGGAAGAGGAAAATATGCATAATTATATATATCTTTACTAGTATAATTGTGCCTAAATAGCTTTCATAATTTATTAATGCTATTACAACCAGGAAAGTCAATCTATATCATGAAAGAAAGTATACTGAAGCGTGTAGGCTAGGAAGCCTAGAGTAGGTCGAGATTCGGTTACCTAAATCGCCAAAACTCTAAAGTACACGATAGAAATTATATAACTTTCCTTGTATAATTGTGGCTAAATAGCTTTCATAACTTATTCTTGCTACTACAACCGGGAATGTCGTTCTGCTAACTAAATAACACATGCGTAAAGAACGACAGCGCCCATGGCGCCTCCGGTGCACGGCCAAGCTCCGAACGCATAAAATTACTCTAATGTCACTGTGAAGCAGGAGCTAAAAATTATACACTGTAAAGAATAAATACTCAACTTTCCAGAGGCAGAAGAAGCTGGAGATTGCATGATTAATCCACAGATAATCGATCACGAACGTTAGAGCAACAGGGAAAACCACCATGTGACTTCGCTACAAAAATAGGAATAAATGCCATCTTGGATACTAGTAATAGTACGGGAGGAAGGGTAACCTTGATAACGGTTCCCCTTCTGTTTTCGCCACTCTTGCCCTCAAAACAAAAATAACAAATTAGGAAATAATTTGTTTTTTTCCTAACATACAAACCTAGAGCTATTTATAGGGTATTACTTTCGGCAACACTGAAAACCAGCCAAGACAATTTTAGTGAGGGATAATTACCCCATCCGCTAGTTAGCGGGAGGGGGTTGGGGTAGACTAGCTATCCCGCTCACTCACACCTGTCGGTTGAGTAACTACTTATGCTTTCTGGCAAGATTTCTAGGGGGACAGGGTGGCGGGCCAATTTGTATAAATAGCTCCAGGTTTGTATGTTAGGAAAAATACAAATTATTTCAAAATTTGTTATTTGTTCCAACATGATACAAACCTTCGCTATTTATAGGGTGACTTACTCTTAGGAGGGAGGAAGTTCTACCAACTGGCCTTGGTCATGACCCGGGATTCCTTCTAATTGATTTTTGACCTAATTAGTAGGAGCCCTACCCTTGCTAAAAACAAAGTAGTTACAAGGTTACTCACTGATAGCGGCCTGCAGAAGCTTGTGGCTAAGACATATCCAATACCCTCCCTCATGAGGTATTGGTGACGTAGCAAAGTATTCATTCATACTCAGGATGCACAAGGGAAATGAATCTTACCTGCAGAGGGGTGAGGTCAGCTATGCTTCGGTCTCGCGGAGCTGTTTCCCCGGGGGGGGGGGGGGGAGAGAGAGAGAGAGAGAGGAGGAAGAAAGAAGTGAGCCAGACATTCTTTTCATTCACCCCAGACTAACCCAGGTAACCTCTGCCTTCAACCCTCTGCTACAAGGAGCCTGAGGCATTACATCACTTGTTGTGCGGCCACCACAGGACCAAGGGAGAAGGTTTCCATGCTCCTGTGGGTTACTTCTTTCAGGTAGTGGGCTGTGAAGGTCGTCTGAGGCTTCCACACGCCCCCTTGCAATACCTGTGCCACAGAAAAATTCTTCTTGAACGCCAGAGACGTTGCAATGCCTCTGACGTCATGAGCTCTGAGTCGGTTGGACAGAGGAGGATCTGGATATAGAGCATATTCGATTACTTTCCTTATCCAGGAGGAAATAGTATTCCTCGTGACCCTCCTCTTGACCTTCCCCATGCTGACAAAAAAGTGCTCGTACACGGGGGCAAGCTTTTGCTATTCTTTTCAAGTAACACCTCAGACTCCTGACTGGACATAGTAACAGTTGGTCTGGATCTTCGGTTACAGAACGAAGACTCTCTATCCAAAATGGGCCGAACCTGGAGTCCGGCACACCTGGATTTTGAGTCTTAGCTACAAACTCAGGGACGTAGTTGAGGATTACTTCCCCCCATCTCCTAGAGTGGGAGACATCAGCAGATAAGACTATGAAGTTCGCTGACTCTCTTGGCCGAAGCCAGAGCGAGAGGTGGCGATCTGAGGCCTGCCGTAGTGGTTCATAGGGGAAGCCCTTCAGAGACCTGAGGACCCAAACCACGTTCGAAGGGAGAGGTCTTAGCTCTGCCTGGGGACAAGTAAGCTCGTAACTGCGTATGAGCAAAGAAAGTTCCAACGAGGAGGAAATATCGACTCCTTTCAGTCTAAGGCAAGACTCAACGCTGAGCAGTAGCCTTTGACTGCCGAGACCGAGGGAAGTATTTCTTCCCTAAGGTATACAAGAAACGCCGCTATAGTTGAAACAGAGGCATTGAGGGGAGAGATACCCCTTCCACGACACCAACCACAGAAAACTGACCACTTCGCCTGGTAGATTACCTCTGTGAATCTCCTGAGGTGTCCAGCCATTCTTTTCGCAACCGGTTGGGAAAAGCCTCTCTGTGTGAGGAGGTGCTGGATAGTCTCCAGGCGTGAAGTCGAAGCGAGGCAACAGCTTTGTGGAAGATGTTGGCATGTGGTTGTTTGAGGAGGTCGTGCTGTGGAGGAAGCTCCCTCGGGATCTCCGTGAGGAGATGCAGAAGGTCCGGGAACCATTCTGCATGATGCCATAGCGGAGCTATGAGGGTCATTTGCAAGTTGTTGCTTGCTCGTACCTGGTTTAGGACTTTTCTCATCAGACAGAACGGGGGAAACGCATAAGCGTCCAGGTTTATCCACTGTTGTTGGAAAGCATCTTGCCAAAGAGCTTGGGGATCCGGGACTGGGGAGCAGTACAACGGGAGCCTGAAATTCAGGGCCGTTGCGAACAGATCCACAGTCGGGGAACCCCACAAAGTCAGGACTTTGTTGGCTATCAGAGGATTCAAAGACCACTTGGTGCCAACTATCTGAGTCGCTCTGCTTAGCTTGTCTGCTAGCACATTCCGCTAGCCCGGAATGAAGCGAGCTGATAGAGTTACCGAGTTGTCACTGCAAGATGGCACAGCTGCTACAAAAAGTTACCGTCCTGTTTGGTTAGATAAGCTACTACCGTGGTGTTGTCGCTCATCAGCACGACGGAGTGCCCCGCCAGGACCTGGTGGAACTCTTTGAGGGCCAGAAAGGCTTCCCTCATCTCTAATAGATTTATGTGCTGGTACCTTTCTGTTTCGGACCATTGGCCGGAGATGTAATGATGCATCCGAAAAAAGCCACAATTCCGGGGGAGAGAGGAGAAGATGGACCCTTTTGCAGAGGTTTCGCTCCGCCAGCCACCACCTGATGTCCGACTGTTCCTCTAGCCCTATGCGGACTAGGTGATCCCGGGAATCAGAGTGTTGGTTCCACTGGGATTTTAGTCACCACTGGAGGGATCTCATCCTGAGGCGATTGTTGGGGACCAGTCGGGTCAGGGAAGAGAGGTGACCAAGAAGGCGAAGCCAATACTGCGCCGGGAGCTCTTCCCGACTGAGGAAGACCTGTGCTATCTCCCTCAGTCTCTGGATCCTTTCATCTGATGGAAACGCTTTGTGCCTTAGGGTGTCTAATCACATGCCTAGTGTCATGGGTAGATAGAATAATATAGAAAAGAATGTTAAAACATGTGATTTTTCTACTCTTAGAGAAGCAGAGAGAGAGAGAGAGAGAGAGAGAGAGAGAGAGAGAGAGAGAGAGAGAGAGAGAGAAGGTCCCGCCAGTGTTTACAAAACTGTCACCGTCAAGATATGTGCCTAGGCTGGCGGTCTTTGGGCATAACGATCCCCTGTCTATAACAAACCAAGGAAACCATAGGACAAGAAGAACAGTGTTTGTCGCCGAAGAATATACATTAGCTGAAGGTAAACAGACGCCTCGCTTCAATTATAGGGCGATATTGATTTTGATTACACCAGCAGAGCGTTCGTCTAGGTGTTATCAGAGGCATGGTTTTAAGGAACACCAATGAGGATGAAGAAACGAGAAAATTTCCTTATATGGAACTGTCCATAGTTAACCCCTACCATACAGGGATATATAAACTTCCACGTGAACGAGAGAAAGGAGAGTACAAAAGACAGAACAGGAGTAAGAACGAGAGAGAGAGAGAGAGAGAGAGAGGGAGGGAGAACAAGCACAGGGAAGAAGAGAAGATGTAAGAACCAGAATGCAGACGTAACCAGCTTTGTCCGAGATGTCAGAACGAGTTGACCCCTGCCCTCATTACCGACCATGAAATGCCTGGACCTGAAATATCTACGTTCCTGTCAACCGTCGAGAGCTGCTGTGAAGAGTAGTATTCTTTTTGTATTATTTATCTACTATCTTGACTGTTCCCCTATTTGCTGGAGTGTAATTTAATCAAATGACTTTCTTTGTTTAGTTCAGTGCTTCCTAAGTACTCAGTCAAGAAACATTTACCTTTGACGAGTTGTAAATAAAATTATGTTTTCTTTTGTGAGTTTTCTTTCTATATTTCCTTTTGTTTCATTGTGTATTGTAGCCAAAAAGTCCCCATTTCATTAATCAATTCACAAGAACCTGGTTCGATCCCCACGAGGATCGTAACAGTTGGCGACCTTTGCCAGAATTTTCGATTACATAACCAATTGAAACAGGGAGAATATAGAAAGAAGCAGAATGAGTGCAATTACGAGAGATTTGATAGATTCAGGTAAACTTCTTGGTCTAGATGGCAATGATCTCCGTGATTATGTTATTAAGAGAGAACAGGAAGTGTTAGAGAGAGATGAAAGAGCAGCCGAAAGAGAAGAAAATGAAAAAAAGCGAGAAGAAAATGAAAGACAGCGTAAGCATGAGTTAGAAATGGCTCGTTTAAGACAAACTCTTCATAACAGACGGTCAGGTAGATGATCAGGGAGTAATTCATCTTTAAATAGTGACCATGATAGTTTAGATATGAGTGCAGTGCTTAAACTTATACCGAAATTTGATGAGGAAGATGTTACGAAATATTTTATGTCTTTTGAAAAGTTAATGAACAGAGTAGGCTCTCCAAAAAAAAACAGTGGACTTTGTATTTACAATCAGTTTTAAGTGGTAAAGCACATTCTGTGTATAGTTGTTTGTCTGAGGATGAAAGTGAAGATTATGATACTGTGAAAGAAACCGTACTTAGTGCATACAGGTTGGTACCAGAGGCGTACCGTAAGAAGTTTAGAAGTTTGAAGAGAGATGATACTAGTACTTATGTAGAGTACGGAAAGAAGTTAGAAAGATCGTTTTGTGATTGGTTGACTTCTGCTGAAGTCGATAATTTTGAAGATCTCAAGAACGTTTCAAAGATAACATATCTCCAGACATCAAATTATATATAGAAGATAGGCGTGAAACTTCTTTTGCCGGTGCTACGAGATTAGCAGATGAGTACAGTCTCACACATGGTTTAAGTGGCAGTAAAAAGAAAAACGATCTTTTGTCAAGTAAGGCACAACATAGTAAAAGTAGTTCTAACAATAACGATAATAGGAACCGGGATTATTATCATCATTATTATTGTTACACATGTGGGAAGGAAGGTCATATTTCTCGGTACTGTAGGAGCCAATGGGCAGTCAGTAATTCAGAGGTCACTTGTTATAATTGTAATAAGAAAGGGCATATAGCTAGGAATTGCACAGTAGAAAGTAAGAATGTGAAGAAACCTGTGTCACTAGTTAATAATCTTTCTTAAGGAAGAAATAGTCTCTTGAAAGAAACTAGGAAACATTATGGTGAATTTTTGTCTGAAGGTTTAGTTTCTTCTCTTAAAGGAGGTGATTCAAGGGAAGTAGTTTTGCTTAGAGATACGGGAGCGGCCGTATCACTCGTTAGGAGAGAGAGTGTACCAAGGAATGTAATAATCAGCATGAAAGAAAAAGTTATGCTAGGCGGGTTTCCGAACACTTGTGTAGTTTGTCCTTTGTTAAAGATGAAATTGGAAAGTCAGTTAGTAACAGGAAATGTAAAACTAGCAGTCGTGGATACTTTGCCCGTAGACGGTGTTGACATTATTGTTGGTAACGATTTAACTACCTACAAGTGTGTGAATCCTATTTAAGTGAAGTTCAAGTGCCTGAAATGATAGTAACCAGGTCAGGATTAGATTCAGATATTGACTACGGTCATAGGTTGTTCGAGGATTCGAACGTAGGTAATAGAGGCAGTGATGATGAGCTTAGCATGAGTGTAGCTGAGGGAACTGACTCTATAAATGTTGATGATGTGAGCAGAGATGATGATGTAGCTGTCGAAAGAAGTAACGTACAGATAGACAATGTAATAGGCCCAAGTAATAGCAGCTGTAGTGTTTCAGAAACTAGCATATTGAATAAGGATGAACTAGTTAAGATGCAGAGGGAAGATGAAACACTAACTAGAATTTTTGAATGTGAATTGGATGATGAACCTGAAAATGTTTGTAAGGAAACATTTAGTTTAAAAGACGAACTTTTGTGTCGATATGTTCGTCCTAAGACAGGTAGCAAAGAGGAGGTCATAGAGCAATTAGTAACTCCTAGGAAGCTTCGTGAATCAATTTTGAAATTAGCACATGATGAACAAGGACATTTAGGAGTAAATAAAACATTCAAGTGTATAAGTAAAACGTACTTTTGGCCTAAAATGAAAAGTGATGTGAAGAGATATGTTTTAAGTTGTCACGAATGTCAAATGGCTGGCAAACCTAATCAAGTAATTCCCAGGGCTCCATTATGTAATATTCCATCGGTAGGAGTACCTTTTGAGAATGTCGTAATTGATATCGTAGGCCCTTTGCCCAGAAGTAAGGGAGGGAATATCTATCTATTAACAATCATTGATAGACTAACACGATATCCAGAAGCAATCCCAGTAAGAAATTGCAATGCAAAAACTGTAGTTAAACGCTTGCTGAACTATTTCTCTAAGTTTGGACTTCCTTGCGTTATACAGAGTGATAATGGTAGCAATTTTGTACCAAAGTATTTCAGAGATAAAATGAAAGAGTTAGGGATTAAACTTGTAACTTCCACCCCGTACCACCCTGAATCACAAGGAATTGTTGAACGTTTTCATCAAACGTTGAAAAGTTGCTTAAGGAAGTTGTGTAATAATTTTGAACATGATTGGGAAGAAAAGTTACCTTTTGTCTTGTTGGCTTTACGATTAACTCCTAATAACACCATGGGATTTAGTCCTTTTGATTTGTTGTTCGGTCACACCGCTAAAGGACCTTTAGAAATTTTAAAGTGTAAATTAATGCAAGAAGAAGGTAGAAAGGATTACATACAGAATATTGAAGATCACAAAGAAGATTTAAGGAAAGCATGGCGTTTGGCAAAAGAAAATGAGAGCAACCGTCAAGGGGAAACTAAAAGAAAGTACGATCTTAAAGCTAAAGACAGAATTTTCCATGTGGGTGATAAAGTCTTAGTATTAGTCCAGAAAGAAGGTCCCTCATTATCTTATAAGTTCGAAGGTCCATTTCCTATCATAGAAAAAAGGGGAAATTTGAATTACTTAATTGATATGGGTAGGCGTAGAGCTAAGTGGTTACACATCAACTTGCTAAAGAAATATAATGAACGTCCAATGCCAGTTGTAACCGTGTCGCAGAGAGAGATTACTTTTGAGAAGAACTCTGATGTTCTTAATAATTTCGCGTTGTTTAATTCTAGCTTAGAGGAAGAAAAAACAAGGGAATTATTCAATGTGTTTTCAAATTATCCAGGAACTGTTAGTGATAAATTGGGTTTGACTAATCTTTTAGAACACGATATTGAGTTGCAGGACACAAAACCTTTTAGACAAAGCCCTTATCATCTAAGCCCAGAAAAAGCAAATTCAGTCCGACAGGAAATTAAGTATATGCTAGACAATGGTTTGATTGTTCCTAGCGAAAGTGACTGGTGTTCTCCAATAGTTCTTGTTAAGAAGGAAGATGGATCAGATAGGCTGTGTATTGATTTTAGAAAAGTGAATAGTGTTACGAAACAAAGTAATTTTCCTCTTCCCAGGATAGAAGATTGTTTAGCTAAAATAGGAAATGCTAAGTTTATTTCTAAACTTGATTTGGACAAAGGTTATTGGCAAGTACCTTTAAATAGTCGAGCACAGAAAATATCTGCTTTCATAACACCTTTCGGTAGTTATGAACCCAAAGTTATGGCTTTTGGTCTACGAAATGCAGCGAGTACTTTTCAAAGATTAATGAATAGAGTTTTAAATGGAATTGATAACTGTGTCGTGTATTTGGATGATCTTGTAATATTTTCAGATACGCGGGAGCAACATTTGCGCATTTTGGCTAAAGTATTAGCAGTCCTTGAAAAAGCAAAACTTGTTTTAAATCTGAAGAAATGTGAATTCGGAAAAACCTCGATCACATATTTGGGTCATAAAGTGGATCTAGGTAAGATTTGTCCAAAATATGGGAACATAGAAGCTATCATCAACTTCCCAATCCCTACCAGTAAAAAAACAGGCAATGAGATTCATCGGAATGATTTCATATTTCCGCCGATTTGTTCCTAATTTTTCAGAAATAAGTGCTCCAATAACTAATCTTTTTAAGAAAGGACGAAGTTTTGTATTTGATTATGAATGTATCGAAGCTTTCAATAAGTTAAAGGCCATAATGATTCACGAGCCCGTACTAATGTTGCCCGATTTTAGCAAGGAATTTAATTTAGCGATAGATGCAAGTGATATTGGAATAGGAGGAGTTCTGTTGCAAGAAGTGAACGGGACCAAGCACCCTGTAGCTTATTATTCGAAGAAGTTAAATAAAGCACAGCAGAATTATTCAACTATTGAGAAGGAATTGTTTAGTTTAGTATCAACTTTGCAACATTTTGAGATTTATGTACGTAGTGGTCATGTTTTAACTGTGTATACTGATCACAATCCATTAGTTTACTTAGATAGGTTTAAGAATAAGAATAAACGTCTCATGCGTTGGAGTTTGGAATTACAAGATTATGATTTAAAGATAGTTCATACAAAGGGAAAGAATAATGTAATAGCCGACAGTCTTTCTAGAGACTTTTCAGAATGATATGGACGTTTGTTTTCTTTCTGTTTTTGTTTTTTTTTTCTTCTATCAACACGTAAGAGTGTGTTTTGGTTTTAGTTAAATGATACGAGAGTAATGAAGTAATTGTCTCTCAGTTTAGGGATAAGTGATTTTCTCCTTTGATAATTTCGTTTAAAAAAAAAAGATAAAATCAGTAGATTTTCCTTTTTTTTTCTTTTAGGGGGATGTGTCATGGGTAGATAAAATAATATAGAAAAGAATGTTAAAACATGTGATTTTTCTACTCTTAGAGAAGCAGAGAGAGAGAGAGAGAGAGAGAGAGAGAGAGAGAGAGAGAGAGAGAGAGAGAGAGAGAGAAGGTCCCGCCAGTGTTTACAAAACTGTCACCGTCAAGATATGTGCCTAGGCTGGCGGTCTTTGGGCATAACGATCCCCTGTCTATAGCAAACCAAGGAAACCATAGGACAAGAAGAACAGTGTTTGTCGCCGAAGAATATACATTAGCTGAAGGTAAACAGACGCCTCGCTTCAATTATAGCGCGATATGGATTTTGATTACACCAGCAGAGCGTTCGTCTAGGTGTTATCAGAGGCATGGTTTTAAGGAACACCAATGAGGATGAAGAAACGAGAAAATTTCCTTATATGGAACTGTCCATAGTTAACCCCTCCCATACAGGGATATATAAACTTCCACGTGAACGAGAGAAAGGAGAGTACGAAAGACAGAACAGAGTAAGAACGAGAGAGAGAGAGAGAGAGAGGGAGAACAAGCACAGGGAAGAAGAGAAGACGTAAGGACCAGAATGCAGACGTAACCAGCTTTGTCCGAGATGTCAGAACGAGTTGACCCCTGCCCTCATTACCGACCACGAAACGCCTGGACCTGAAATATCTATGTTCCTGTCAACCGTCGAGAGCTGCTGTGAAGAGTAGTATTCTTTTTGTATTATTTATCTACTATCTTGACTGTTCCCCTATTTGCTGGAGTGTAATTTAATCAAATGACTTTCTTTGTTTAGTTCAGTGCTTCCTAAGTACTCAATCAAGAAAGGGGAATGGAAATGTAATAAAAAGGCAAGGAGAAATAAAGTGAATAGAATGGAATAGCCTTAATAAAAGGAAATTCCAAGAAATTATTGTCATGGGCAAATGAAACTATAGGCTTATACAATTATGCTGCTATAGGCAGAAGGGATATAAATGATGCTGTAGGCATATGAATTAAAAGAATTATGTTGCTGTTAGGCAGAGATTTAAAATGAAGATATAGGCATATGAATGACCAATGAGCTATGATGCTATTAAGCAAATTTAAATCCTGATCAGTAATGAAATATAAAAAGCTAGAGTAGTCATATTGATGCCTAAATAAAAGAAATAACCCACAGATATACAAAGAAGATAGGTTAACTAAAAATAGGAAGCCAGAGTCTGATTAAAAGAGACAATAATGTAGTTCAGATGAGGGAAAATAAAAGCGCACTGATTAATTAATACTACTCCGAATGAAATAACTCTTTTGAATGGCGAGTAATGACTTCTAAAATAAAGGAGTAGAGATTACAGTTAGGTAATCAGAACGGGGAATAACTTACCATAGGGGCATAGATGTATGGATAGATGAGAGCTAGGCAGATATTAGCAATTTGAGGGGATGGGTTAGGCAGAATAGAAGAGTTCCAACTAAAAATGAATAGAAACATCGGCGCCAGAACTTGCCAAAACTTGCTAAAACTTTTTATATACCGGTAAAAATTATGTAATATTGCCTATCATCCAACGCCCTATAATGAACAATGCGAGGGTTAAAAATAAATAAGTTTCCTTATAAATCACCCGAGATATATTTCCCAATGAAGATAGAAGTATTAGACTAGTTAAGTCATCATAAGTAGAATTATAATGCAGAATATAAATGAAATGTTTATCCCAATAATAAAAGATGTTTTGGCTCAGTTATTGAGGAGTAAGATACATAATTGATATTGTATGTACCATGGCCAAGGAATCCAATCCATTCACGGCTATTTCCATTTTTGAAGAATATAGAAATTAGAGTGAAGTCGACGGGCTCACCTTAGCTAACTATTGACAGAATGGTGATCTAGATCTTGGAGACAGAAAATGAATAAGCCTATAGAATGATGTTACTAAGTTTAGTTAGAATATAGAGAGTCATTTAAAATAATATAACTAGTCTAGAAAGAGGGAGAATAGCAGGATAAAGATCAAGATTAATGAGTGACCCATCCCTAGATTTGAATAGGGTAAGTAAAAAGTGTAGATACTGTAGATTTAACATATGTAGAAAAATAAGGGTTAAAGTGGAAATCCTGCTCCACTAAGATTTGAAAGATGTAGAAGATTTTTAGAATGACAGGATCTTAGGGAATGATAAGAAGCATTTGCAAATTTAGTCAAGCCTTAAAATAAAGGTAACCTAAAAAAGATGTAATTTGCAAATGAAATAGAGGGCTATAACAATGGAGAGAAATGAGTTTTTGATCCTACATTAGTTTAACCCGATCTCTTACCAAGGAATTATATAAAAAAACAATGTGTGATGCCTCATAAACATAAGAAAGAAATGTCTCATTGTAAAAGTGAAACCTGAAGGAGGGTAGTGAATTATGATAGTACTCTTACATGAATAAAAATAACCGAGTAGGAGAGATTGTCCAATTAATGGTCTAGAGAAGTTTAGGTATTTATGATAGGGCATAGAGTAAATGTACTTATTAATCATAAAAATGATTATGATTTTACTGTCCCAGAAGGACTATTGTTGATGATTGAATGAAAGGAATCTTAGGATCCTTAGAGTACTGGATGTTTGTCCAGGATAATTAAGATGATAAAAGAAGGATTATTTAAAAGACAGGAAGATGTTAAGAGAATTATCACTACCAATATTTTGTTTCAGTTGTCAGGTAAGACTTAGTTTTAGTAAGAATTAAAATAGAACAAGAGAAACCATGGGTTATTATAAATGTTGTAGGTGACTTACTCCCCAAAATAAGAACCATAGAACAGGATTGCATCTTACTCAAAGGAATACATTCAAAGATAAAGGAGATATACTTGTTTAAGAACAGAAATTCCTGGCATACTAACAAAGTACTAACAATAATTCATGCTCAAGTTAGTAGGGCATCCAGTAATCAGACTTCATTTGATAATGAATCGGTTTTTACCAAAAATAGTTTTTTGAGATTGTAAATTAATGTCTACACATAAGAAGTATAAAGGTCTTGTAAAAGTAAGAATCCTTGTAAAGAGTAAGTTTGCATTTTTCAATTCCATAGAGGTGGTACCAATGGAATACCAGGAGCTTGGTTCCCAGAACTTGACATATGATAAAAACATACCGGTCTACATAGAATTTAATTTGACAAAGCAAGGGTTGGTGAGTCTATAACAGAATAATTTGAGACCAAGATAAATAACTAGACATTTGTGTTTCGAGATATTTCTCTTCGACAATGCACCCGGATTTACTAGTTATGAATGAAAACTGTGCAATAATTTTCTTAAAGTAAGAAAGGTGAAATAAGCCATGATAAGTCAAATTTAAATAGAGAAATAAAAGGGGCGGATAAAATCATAGAAAGAGATTGAGGATGTCCTGCAAACTCTAGATAGACCAACATAAAAGACTAATACCAATTATTTTGAAGATAACAAATTTGCTTTGGGAAAAAAAACTCAGTATATGGGAAACATCAGATTTTTGTAAGGTAGATTTAAGAAAGACTACTAAACTCCTTGTGAAATGACATGAAAACCTATCTGGGCACTCATACAAATAGTGAGGGTAACAAATATATAAATTTTGTGATTATGTAAAGTGTGTTATCCTAGAACTTAATTATATATGTATTCCCAGAACATCAATGAAGGTCCAAATGATAAATGACTCCAAACAAATAATTAAGGGACCACATAGAGTATTGAATTACAAAGGAAGGTGAAATGAGAATTTTTGTTTATGATAAAGTTATAGGTAAAGTTGACAGTTGGAATATAAACCCATAGGTGATTGATAATTTACAAGTGTACTTATTTTATTTACAAGTTTGATCTAATAATGATGCCAATAGAGCAAAAGAGTTATTATTGCATTTTATAGGCGATGCATTGAATAATATTTTGTGTAACACGTGTAACAATGATAACCATGCATGTAAATCAATATTTTGATTATGATTTGAATGTTGATTAAGTTAACTTGAATAAATATGAAAGAACGGTAAAATAATCAAAATAACTTATGATATAAAAAGATGAGTTATGAGATAAGAGTTAAACTGAATATAACTAATAAAATTGAAGAGAGTAATGATTTAAGTAATTGAAGATGTAAAATGTGCACCAGTACTGAACTTTGAGAAGCTGAATGTTTATAAGGGTATTTTAGTCCCATAATAATTACACAGGAAATAGTGTACAGCATGTACATATGTAGAGTTATAATAATTGCACCTTTTCTTTTTGAAGTTAAAAGAATAAGTGTGGAAACACACGAAATGATAATTATGCCTGTGTAGTAGGTGAATACTGGAAAGAAAGAACATATAAAGTGTTTTAATTTAGACAGTCTGCTAATGATTTCTTTTAAAGAATATTTTTAACATTGAGATGTCAATTTTCCCGTCACTTGAGTTTTATGGCTTACTTATTTTTTTAAAGGCAATATATTTGAGAACTGAAGTTCTCGAGATGAAAATAAAATGCAGATAAGGGGCAAATAAGATTCAAATTCATACAAATGTCTTATTATGTGTTGAATATGTTTCTTTATTATGAAATAATTATGATGCTTTGATGATTTAAGACATTAATGTACATGAGTTTTGAAATATTTCAAGGTATAAGAAACCGTGTGTTTTTACTCGTTATTTTATGAAGAGAATTTGAATGATTTTCTATGCATTTTTATAAATATGATGATGTGATTTGATGAGGAATATTTCTTTTTATGCCAATTAATTTGCAATGATTTATTATGATGACATTGGGTAAAAAGATTTACCATGATGATGTGCAATAATGTGAAATGTTTATTGATATTTTGATTACAAATGATTAATACTCTTGCTGAGTAATAATGTGCAAGTTACATAATTTTTTTCTATTTTACGATTTTTCATGAGTGCCGAAATATTTTTGATAAACTTGTATTAGAGATATGTAGGCTAATGTTAGGAAATGTTTATTAATGTTTTGATTAATACTCTTGGTGAGTAATAATGAGCAAGACACATAACTTTTTATTGCAGAAATATTTTTGATGACCTTAAATTGATGATGATGTATGTTGGAACATTTGTTTTCTGCCACTTATTGCATTGCATTTGAGAAAACGGATTTTGAGCGAAGCGAAAAATCTATTTTTGGGTGAGATAGCCTTGGCGTCCTGATGGAAGGTTCCTTTTTGGTAGCTTCCTTGGGTAAATAACTACTAAGATATTCCCAGAGAATTTAACCACAGGTTATCACAGAATTCTAACTTCTGGAGCGAGTATCCTAAAGGTTTCCCTTTAAGACATCGTATATCAACAGGGGACGCATGTATTAACGCGCCACATAGCTATCTACACCCCGAACAGAGTTAATGCTTCGGTGTGTAAGGGCTGAGAATAGCTGGGAGCCGTTCCATAGCTAATCTCATTCGTGGCTACTACTGATACTCGAGACGTAAACAAACGGGCGCCATTGCTTAAATGACGTCACGTCCGTCTTTATCCTTTGTTCAGTAGCTCGCCCTACTTAGACGGATTTTCCCTGTGCTTTAATTATCGCTTTGCATCTACGTAATGTCGCTACCTTCAGCCTCGCCTTCTTCTGGAAAGTTGAGTACAAGGTTCCAGTATTGTTTAGTTAAGCTCTGACCATAAAGTAAATATTACTTTCCGTGATAATTGCTGTTTTGTGGCAGAGCTGTGCCTCTACCGGACCCGCCATTTTATGGCGTCGTTGTTGTTATGCATGCCTTATTTAGTTAGCCACAACAACGCTTCCGGCCTTATTTACTAATCGATTACATTAGTTTATTTAGTCTTCATAGCTAGGAACTTTTATATCGTGTTTCGACGCTTTTTATCGGTCATCGATTGACCTCATACCAGTCGGCTACTATAGCCCCCAGGCCAGAGCGCCTGTATATAAGTGTTCATGCATGATTTTATTAGTGATCCTAGGCTAAGTTATGAAGATAGTGGCATTATTTTACAATACTTTCGACCGTGATGCAAGTGTTTTTTTCGCCTTCAGGGACCATATAGGGGATAGGTTAGTTAGTGTCCCTTCCTAACCTAACCTACTTGTAGGACCCCTATATGCTTCCTTCATCCCCTGCCTTGGCATTCCCTCTGTTTAGCCTTGATTCCCTTTCTAAGTAGAGGGATCAAGTGTCTAATGGAGTATTCATCGCCTCTCAGTCCTCCCTAAGGGAATGAACCCCCCCTTAGGGTTGCGTCCGAGAGTGAGGTTAGGCTAGCCCTTCCTCTATGGCTAGGAATAGTCTATGACTGTCCTGCGATAGCGATATGTCTTCTATCTTTCCTAGTTCGGGGCTCTTAGCCCTGCTCTAGGTTAGGTTTTGGAAGGTTACTCTGTCCCCTGCTGAAACTGTACCCATGCACCGTTTCAGCCTGGCTGCCTTATCTTAGGTTAGGGAGTGTCCTCCCTTTCCCTAGTGGCCGCTCTGGTACAGAACCCCTTCCTTGGAAGACTCTTCTCTTCTCCCCTCCCCACCTATCTCTTGTATAGCCTAGCCTACACTTAGGTTAGTCTATACCCATCTGTCCCCTGTCCTACAACTCCTCCTTAGGGTGGAGTGATAGGGCTACCTTGAGCTTCCTTGTGCAGTCCGCTCTGGTACACATACCCTTCATAGTGTCCTATGGGGTTAGCCACTGGATGTGTTCTGCATGTGGAGGTCTCCCCCCTCTTGGGTGTCCCCTAGCCCTCCCTTGGGCTACCCTAGCTCCCGGTCCTCTGTGACCCCTGCTCCTGGGTGATAGAGCCTGCTTCTATCATGGGTACACCCTCTCAGGGGGGATGTCTGGGAGTCCATGACTGGACTTCTTACATCCCTCCCCCTGTCTCTCTCACTATCCGGGTGCCGGTCCCTTGCCGCCTCCACTGTCGGCGATACCCGCCTCCTACCTTGGTGACTCTCCCCTACCCTCATGCCGCCAGCCCCCCTGCTTGCCGGGGGACTGTCGACCGCCGCCGGCTCCCGCCGACGGCTCTCCTCCTTCCTCCTAGCTTCGCCGTCCGCCTGCCGGTCGGCCACCGGAGTGCCGGCATCCACTGCCGGCAACCTGGTTCAGCTATAACCATCCTTGTCCCAGTCACCAATCCGGCATCCTCCGACTGCCGGAGCCGCCGCTCCTCTGCCGGCGTGTCGCCGTTGTCCCGGCGGCCGCCAACCTGGCTTTACTCTTGACTTACATTTTGTCTGTCCTAATGCCAGAAACTCTGCTGGAGCGGCCTCCGGCGTGCCGGAGGTCTGCCGAAACCTCCCGGAGGCGTCAAGAATACTTGCACCCCCTTCTCCTAGCTATCACTTGTATACTGATAGCCCTACACTGCAAACAGATAGCCTGTTTACACTCTTTAGATCAGTGCCTTGGTACTGTTCTATTAGTAATCATGCAGTCTCTTTGCATTCTCAAAATTCCAGCATGCTGCGTGCATCTTAGCGCGGCTGGTTGCCGGAAGCAGTTACCCTAAGGGACCTGTTAGCCCCCTAATTTGGGACTGAGTGATCTCAGTCCCAAACTTATCCTTGGTTTTTTCCATGGAATTCCATTGCCCTGTGGTATTTCAAGGAATACTATCCTGTGCCTTCGGCCATCTCGGATTATCCAGGGATAAAGCTTGCGGTAGCCAGCCGGGCGAGATGCATGGAGTATGTTTTCTTTACTACTTCAATCTCTATGCATCACACCCTTTCTTTAAGTTAAAATTAATGATTAATCTTAACTTAGCTTAAGAACCATTCTTATGACTCCCCCCATACTCATTTTCTCTTTCTTCCACAGGAGGAGCAGATGAAGTGTGACTTCGACTTCTGCGCTGTGAAACGCCCGCACTTCTACGGGCATACGGCTTGCAGGACTCACGCCCCTTGTGCTAACAAGAAAGGGGATCTGAAATTCTGGGACCCACTGAATTGTACGGTCTGCCAGGCTCAACTAGTTGATGCCTTCCATAACCCTCCCTCAGCGGAGGTCAGGGACACTTCTCGGGAGAAGCTACGCAAGTGGGTGCGTGGCTTCCAGAAGAATGCCACCGGACCGTACCTGGCCACTGAAGAAATGAGGTCACTCCTGTTCCCTAAGGCCTCCCCTGATTCAGTGGTACCCAAGGATGTGATTCCCACTGTCCAAATTACAGTGGAACCTGATGTTGTCATGGCCCAGTCCATGCACGAGTGCCGCCTGGATTCCGAAGATGACGAACATATGTCGGATGTCTCGGAAGACACGGAGAAGACCCTTATGGCTCAAGGAGCTGAAGATGACGAAGACCAGGTGGAATACGCCGAGTCGGAGCAAGAGGTCGCTCCTCCTTCCATCTCCGCTCCTACTCCTACACCGACGGAAGTATCTATCCCGTCTACCTCCACGACCCCGGATCCCTCCTCATCCACTCAAGAAATGATCCGGTTGATTAGAGCCGTCATGGACGACAGGTTAAAGGAGAATCAGGAGTTCATCAGGTCCATGATGGGATCCAGAGAACCGAAGAGGATTTCAGTTAAGGATCTCCCCGCTTGCTCACATGCCAACCCATGGAGGTATGCTGAGCATATGGTTATCGCGACCGGCAGGATCTTTATCAGCGACAAGATCGGCACGGTCCCTTTGGAAGACGTGGAGTTCTTCCCAAATTTCGAGGCCTACCCGGACTGTTACGTCCGACTTCGCTCTGAACCTGCCTCTAAAGAAGAGACCGAACCGAAGGAAGAGATAGTGTTCGATCTCGCGAAGGCCCAGGCTATGCTAGCCAACACATTCAAGAGTAGGGGTTTTACCTGCTCTAAGCTTCCGGCCCTGAGCAAGAAGCACCCTACTTATGTCGCACCTGAAAATGCGGTACTTCCATTCTTGGAAAAGGCCTTCACTGCGTGCCTTAAAGCTGTGGAAGAGGGGAAAGCCTGCCCTGCACTGGAGGAGTGCAGACCCTTCTCCATAGTCACTCCCCCTGACGCTCGACACTGGAAGGATATCCAGCATACGTTCGTCGTGGGAAAGCTAGATCCTGACGTCGCCGGACGTCAGTTTAACGAAGACCTCCCTAAGCTCAACGATCACCTCCTTCGTCGGGAACAAGATACGAAGGAGAGGCTCGCAGCATCCATGTCTCACCAAGTCCAACTTGAAATTATGGCCTGTGACACCAGAGTACCAGACCACTACATGGTACTTTCCAAATCCCACATGACAACCGTGATGAAGGACTTGTACCACTTCATGAAGGCTCGGAGAGCCTGTCGTGAATTCGTGTTCGCAGGTGCCACTGTGAAACACGAACCCCGGAGGCTGATTTCCTCCAACATCTGGGGCAAACACCTCTTTCCTTCTGACCTTGTGAAGGAAATCACCGACAAAGCCGCCACGGAGAATAGGAACCTTCTCCACAAGTGGGGCATGTCAAGAAAGAGGAAACCCTCTCAGGACAACGGACCTCAACCTAAGAGGAAATCCTCAAAACAGAAACCCCAGCAACGTCAACCAAGACGTCAGTTTCCGGGACCCGCTACCTCCCAAGTGGCAGCTTAGCCACAACAGACCTTTCAATTGGTCACCCAACTGGTGTTGTCACAGTCACCGGTCTTCACCCCTGCTTTCGAGCAACAGACAACTACCTTTCGTCCCAAAGGTAGAGGCTCAAACAGAGGTGCAAGCAGAGACGCGTCTCGCCGTCCCTCCAGAGGCAGAGGAGGAAAGGGAGCTAGCGGCCGAGGCAGCAAGCCCTCGGGACACCAGAAGCAATGAAGTGCTTCCGGTGGGAGGAAGACTCCGCCAATTCCAGGATCGTTGGACCTTCGATCCCTGGGCACACAGCATCGTCAAGAAGGGTCTAGGCTGGAGTTGGACTCAACCACCCCCAACCTTCCAGCAATTCTTCCAACAATCAACCCCCCTTCTGGAAGAATATGTCCTAGATCTCTTGAACAAGAAGGTGATAAGGAAGGTAAAGTCCACCAGGTTCCAAGGGAGACTGTTTTGTGTCCCCAAGAAAGACTCCGACAAACTCAGAGTCATTCTGGACTTATCCCCCCTCAACAAGTTCATAGCGAACGACAAGTTCAAGATGCTGACTCTTCAACAGATAAGGACCCTTCTGCCTCGAGGTTCCTACACGGTCTCCATAGACCTGGCGGATGCCTACTGGCACGTTCCAATGAACCATCACGCTTCCTCCTACCTAGGATTTCGACTCCAAAGGAAAAGCTACGCCTTCCGGGCCATGCCCTTCGGCCTCAATGTGGCCCCTCGGATCTTCACAAAGCTGGCGGACGCCATAGTACAACAGCTCCGCCTCCGAAATGTCCAGGTGATGGCCTACCTCGACGACTGGCTAGTCTGGGCTCCATCGCCCGAAGATTGTGTAAAATCTTGCAACAAAGTCACCCAGTACCTAGAACACCTGGGATTCAAGATCAACGAGAAGAAATCTCGCCTCTCTCCAGCTCAGAAGTTCCAGTGGTTAGGAATCCAATGGAACCTTCAGTCACACCGCCTTTCCATCCCCCAGAAGAAAAGGAAGGAAATAGCAGGGTCTGTCAAGCGACTACTGAAATCCAAACGAATTTCAAGACGCCAGCAGGAACGAGTTCTAGGCTCTCTACAGTTCGCCTCAGTAACAAACCCAGTGCTTCGTGCACAGCTAAAGGATGCCGCGGGAGTCTGGAGACGTTCTGCATCCATCGCTCGAAGAGACCTCAAGAGACGGCTTCCAAACAGACTTCGACTTCTCCTCAAGCCGTGGTCGGAAGCAAAGGCCCTGAAAAGGTCCATTCCTCTTCAACACCCTCCTCCATCACTCAACATCCACACGGACGCTTCGCTGGAGGGTTGGGGAGGTCACTCCCACCACAAACAGGCTCAAGGCACCTGGTCTCCCCTGTTCAAGACGTTCCACATAAACATCTTGGAGGCCATGGCGGTCCTTCTAACTCTGAAGAAATTATCCCCGCCTCCCTCGATCCACATTCGTCTAACCCTAGACAACTCGGTGGTAGTTCGTTGTCTCAATCGCCAAGGCTCAAGATCGCCCCAGATAAATCAGGTGCTTCTCCCAATCTTCCGTCTGGCAGAGAAGAAGAAGTGGCACCTGTCTGCAGTTCACCTACAAGGATTCCGCAACGTGACAGCGGATGCTCTTTCTCGAACAAACCCGATAGAGTCGGAATGGTCTCTAGACGCAAGATCGTTCTCCTTCATCTCTCACCAAGTCCCAGAACTTCAGATAGATCTCTTCGCAACGAGCGACAACAATCAACTTCCTCGGTATGTGGCCCCGTACGAGGACCCCAAGGCAGAAGCAGTGGATGCCATGTCACTGGACTGGAACAGATGGTCCAAGATCTACCTGTTCCCTCCCACCAACCTTCTGCTGAAAGTCCTCTCCAAACTGAGAACCTTCAAAGGGACAGCGGCCCTAGTGGCTCCCAAGTGGCCCCGGAGCAACTGGTACCCCCTGGTCCTGGAGCTGCAGCCCAAGCTGATCCCTCTCCCGGGCCCAGTTCTCTCCCAACAAGTACAGAAGTCGACTGTCTTCGCTTCATCATCGAAAATCAAGGACTTTCATCTCATGATTTTCTCTCCCTAGCCGCAAAGAAGAGGTTTGGGATCTCGAAGAAAAGTCTGGACTTCCTAGAGGAATACAAGACCGAATCCACAAGACGGCAATACGAATCATCCTGGAGGAAATGGGTCTCCTTCGTCAAGACAAAAAATCCTAAAGAAATCACAATTGATTTCTGCATGTCCTTCTTTATTCACCTTCATGGACAGGGATTAGCAGCCAATACGATTTCAACCTGCAAATCGGCCTTGACCAGACCAATTCTATATGCTTTCCAAATTGATCTGTCCAGCGACATCTTCAACAAACTACCGAAAGCATGTGCTCGCCTACGCCCAGCACCCCCACCGAAACCGATCTCCTGGTCATTAGACAAGGTGCTCCATTTCGCCTCCAACTTAGATAATGATTCATGCCCTCTCAAGGATCTGACTCAGAAAGTTATATTTCTCTTTGCTCTTGCTTCGGGAGCTCGAGTCAGCGAAATAGTGGCATTATCAAGAGAGGAAGGACACATCCTGTTTACCGATACAGGAGACGTTACCCTCTCCCCTGATCCGACGTTTCTCGCCAAAAATGAATTACCCACCAAAAGATGGGGCCCCTGGAGAATATGCCCCCTGAAGGAAGATGTCTCTCTATGCCCAGTAGAGAGCCTCAAGGTCTATCTTCGCAGAACTTCGAACTTTGGTGGAGGCCAACTCTTCAAAGGAGAAACATCGGGCAGCGACCTGTCACTGAAACAATTAAGAGCGAAAATCACCTACTTCATTCGCAGAGCGGATCCTGACAGTACACCCGCCGGTCATGATCCTAGGAAAGTTGCATCATCTCTGAATTTCTTTCAGAGTATGGACTTTGAAAGCCTTAAAAACTTCACAGGCTGGAAGTCCTCGCGCGTTTTCTTTAAACATTATGCGAAACAAGTGCACGAAGTCAAACATTTTGTGGTAGCCGCAGGTAGTGTTATGAAACCTGCACCTAACTCTGCATAGAACAGTGAGTTACTTGGGACTCTAACTCTTCGGGTGCCTATGTTGACCCTCGAGCGATACATAGTGATGTCGAAAACACTTAGTGCTTTTGTATGTTGGAACATTTGTTTTCTGCCACTTATTGCATTGCATTTGAGAAATGAGATTTGTGTTTACATCAATAAGACCAAGATTTCTGAGGTCACATATACTGGAAAATATGAGTTGAATAAAGTTAAATGTAAAGGCATTTCATAATTATTTGCACAATTGATCACAGTTGACATTATTAATTTGGCCTTAGGTACTCAGTGGATTAAGGGTTAAATATTACATTATCAAGAGTTAAGAAAATAACATATATAAATTTTGTGTTGAATTGTTTCAAGGGAACAGGAAGTTTTCCTAAATATAAACATATGTGTGTGTGAGTATGCAATTGCATTACAGTGATGCCTCAGGATACAAAATTAATCCGTTCAGGATGCGGTTTCGTATCCTGAGTCGTGTTTTACATGTAAATAGCCTAATCCGTTCCAAGCCTTATAAAAAGTCACCCTTTCTTTCATAAACACGCTAAACTGTAGTAATAAACATGCAATGCAGCCATTTCTATCATTCAATAATTAACACAACCGTTAAAAACAGCCTAATCCATTCCAGAAACCACTATGAGATTATTCAATAATGTAGTTATAGCCAAGTTATCCCCCCCAAGCCCAAAGAAAATGGTCCGTTTTCTTTACTACTGTATAAAAGTTACGGTACTGTATGTACGTAAAGCATTTAGATCAGTGAAGGTGTATTGTTACCTGTACGTACACCTAAATTAATGATTGATACATGTACACTCTGAAAAAAAGGTTACAGTTAATTAGTGTAACAAAAAAGTTGAAACTTACCTTTTGATTGAGACGATGTCCGATAGCGAAGTCGCGGCAGAGGAGGATGGCATAAGGCAGAAAACGTAACAAGTGACAGACTACGTACAGTAATTTACACACTTAACACATTAACACTTAAACTTTACGAAATAAAAAAATGGAAGAAATAATTAACACTTAACATTACGTATGGAAAACTATAAAATGAAAGAAAAAATTACTTTAACACTTAACGGTAACATAAAACTTAAAATTGAATTTTTTTTTTGCTTTTTTATAACTACGTTTTTCTTATTTTCTAAATCTCTTCTACTTCTTCATCACTTTCTTTTTTCTGTTTCTTTTCTTTACTTTCACCTTCTAATTCTTCATCCCTTCCTCTTTTCTGTTTCTTTTCTTCACTTTCACCTTCGTCTTGGCCTACTAATACCGCTGGCCTCTTTAATAAGAAACTATCCATTGAAGCTTGTTTCTGCCTACTTTTCAACACATTTCTAAAATGCGTTAGGCAAACGTAATATAATACACTACGTAACGTTATATACAGTCTATGTATAGTAAACACTAATCCAGTACAGTGCACAGTAACGAATGTTTATTAACGATAACACGTGGCGTACAAATGTACTGTATATTAACACTAAGTCAAACAAGCGAAAGCACACAATGTCTGTTAACGATACCGCGGTCGGAACGAAAAGAGAGAGAGAGAGATGAACGCCCGTGCGTAGGCAAGCTGGGATAGTTGCCGACCAATAGGAAAGCAGGATCTTATGGCGTCAGCTAGCGTCTGAGTAGGGAGATAACCAATGGGTGAGCGGGAGGCTGTAAGTGAGTCTACCCAAGTTCAAAGTTAGGCGGCGCGCGCTTTTTAAAATTACTCTCGGCGAAGAGTTGGGATCTCGTAAGGTTTTCGTATCCTGAAATTTTATCCGTATCCTGGGGCATAAAAATCTTCGAATCACTTTTCGCATCCTGAATTTTTCGTAAGCAGAAACTTTCGTATCCAGAGGTATCACTGTATTTTTAGTTATGATTGATGAATATTTTTTCGATGATGATTTTGATTTATTGTGTTGAGATGCATTTTCTTTTGATAATGATGATTAATTAATGAATTATTCTTGGGTAAACAATGAAATAAGTTATCAAAATGTTGAATTCCACAGGAATTCAGGTAGGTGACCGAGTGGTGTGATGTAAGGGAAGGAATTTCACATTGAATAAGTTAATGTATGTATGTGATTAGCTATTTTGTAAGTTTTGTTCGATAGAGAAACAATAAGTCTAACCGATTTCATAAAGAGAGAGAGAGAGAGAGAGAGAGAGATTAGAATAGAAAAGAGAGAGCAAAGTGGTAGTGAAAAGCCATTATGCATGTTAAATGTGTACGTTACAGTTTCGCTAGACAAAACAGGATGTCGGGCACAGTACAAAACTATTGACTCATTGGAATGATTCATTGCCACGCGATGTTCGCCATCACCGGATATTTTGCAGAAAGCGGGTGTATGACGTCACCATTATGTCAGAAGAGGGGACCAAAAAAAAAAGAAAAAACACAAAAATAGTCCACACCTTGTATTGGGGCTACTTGAGACGATGGTGTGATAAAGGTGAGCGCTTGTTCCTCTCAAGCATTCGCCAAGAACAGCTTCCCCTACTTCCCCATTATGGGGCGAGGCCCCACACTAAGTGCCGATATGACAGGCACTTAACTAATTTCAAGAAAAATGGTCAAGTTGACCGCAAGAAGAAACAGGAGAGAAGTCCAACTGGAGAGAGACGATGTAGGAGGAATTTACCCAGATGAGTGTCGATGGGTGGACACCTGTCGAAGAAATGAATCCCCTATCTACCCACATTTGATTTGCTTTTTTTCAATCTTTCATGAAACTCAAATTCTAAAGACCCTGTATTAGAGATCATAGTTCCTAAATATTTAAATGATTCCAACTCAATAATCCTTTATCTTTCCAATAATTTTTTTTCCATTGCATATTTTGTTCTCATCATCTTTTTTCTTGAGCCTAACCACATGTGATATTTCATGCATTATTATGGAATTTCTCTTAATATGTAAATTTGATTAAGTCTGTTTATGAGCATAACAATTGCAAAGTTAATGTTAGTGAAGTTCTATCAAATGAATTTCCAGTAAACAGTGAAGTACTCCAAGGGAATGTTGTCCCCTACGTTGTTTATCCTCCTTGGGGATTTTGTAATGCATAGAACAGTTGGGGATGATGGAGAAGGATTGGACTGGATTGGTAACACAAAATTAGCTGACCTTGAATATAAAGAATTAAGGGGACCGTCCACTATGGTGTTTGAAATAAAAACTTTAAACAATCGAAAATTATTTTATTTTTTCTATGTATGCAGAAATATATCGTACATGCTCTCCAGAAGTTTCAGCCAATTATTTTTACAATTAATGAAGATATAGCGGTCTTTAAATAATGACTTCATCCTTACAGCATTGTCTGCATGACTGAGTTTCACAGAATCATCTTTGTGTTTATTTTCTGCATATATATAGTGATTTTTTTCACTTATGTTTTGAAATCTTGTATGTCTGGCAGAGATGGAGGGCAATGGTAGAGGGTAGGTGAACAGGAGTACGATCTATGAGAACAGCCAGATTTTACAAAGGCATATATATTGGCGTGCTACTGTTATAAGCACACATTGAGTAAGTGTTGTTTCAGATGTATGTAAATGGATAACTGAATACATCTTAATAGTTTTTAAGTATTTATTCTATAAAAACAACAGAGTTAAACATCTCCATCACTGGAGGAAGCTGGGTTGGTCCAGATGACCAATTCTGGTGAAGTATAGATATGAACTGACTAAATTATCGATATCACAGATATCGTATGCATAGTTTACGTTAGACACGTCACAAACTCGGAAGACACCTGCATCCGGTGACGTCACAAACTTTCACACGCTTGAGACAATGTGTTGACGTTAAGAAGAATGTCAAATTGCTGAGGTTTGCATTGTATGTCCAGTTTACGATTTGAATGACTACAGCAAATCCCAGGGTTAGCTCCTTCAACCAACATGACATATTACGTCATTTGTTTTAAACATGTAATATTAACTATTCTAATCATTACATTAGCTCGGCCAGCTATCTCAATTTTTTTACAAAAATTTAACAACAAGCCAAAACATGGTTATTAGGTATGACTGGACATACGTATTATTCTTTGTTTAACTTTAGCCATAATCAACCGAGGACGAATGTCCAAATAGGCACATTAAAAAATAATAACAATAATGCATACAAAAAAGATATTACCAAAGCAAAAAGAAAAATGCATGATAAAACCAAGATCATATATATGGTACATTGCTAGCAAATGATTATATGGTACCAAAAAAAAACTTCTGACTTACATATGATTCGGTAACTTGATAAAGAATAATTGTTACCTTTGTCAGAAACAAAATACTCAATTTTTAGTGCACAAACACGAATTCCTGGTACGTACACGTACCACGGTTTCGTACATATATATAAATATATATATATATATATATATATATATATATATATATATATATATATATATATATATATATATATATATATATATATATATATAGGGCTGATATATTTTATTAGATGCCCATAGATTTTTATATATTTTATTTTTTTTTCTCTTTTCTTTTTTAACATTCCGGCTTATATATTTTTATTAGATGCCGAGAAAAAATGATTTATATTTTTTTTTTTTTTTAAATGTTGTTTTAAATGTATTTTTAACAATGCAAATGTAGAAAATTTCTTTAATTACATATTACTAGCGTACTAATCAGCTTTTCATACAAACTCTTCCCGACAAATTACTCCTTTAGCGAATGAGGTGACCACTCAAACGGCTTTGAATTGAATCAGATAGGGCGTATTGTCGGGCTAGGCGAATCGTTCCTTTTTAGCTGCTTGCTGTGCCGTAACCTACGCCAAACAAGGATGTTCACGGCGATAAATATCACCACCGTGATACACAAACCAGCTAGTAGTATGGGGTGAAGAATTTCCTTATAAGTCGGTGACAGGTGGTCCATTTCGGTTATCTTCATCAACCGCTTGGCAACTTGTCCGTTGTACGGGAGAGGAAGTGCTGGCATTGTAGAGGTCCACGTGAAGTTCGCGAAGTAGGCTCGTTCTCTGATGATTGTCCGTAGACCAGCCACCATGGAATTCGGGGAAGTCCCGACACAACCTTATGCTGCGACGAAGATATGGGTGAAGGACGTGGATCCGTCAGGGCATGATACATTGAAGCCGTCCTTGTCGTATCGTATCCACGAGCCATTGTTCAGTCTGCAATTGAACTCATTATTGTCAAAGGGATAAAGCTTATCCAGACAATTTTCACTTGTATGGGAGAGAGCACCGTCTAGCACTATACCTAACTCGCATGAATCCATTAAGTTTTTATGGAATTCAAATGAGTCGGCTGTACATATTTTTCTATCCATTGCGTCTGAACAGTGAGTTAATTGATTTAAGTCTTTAATGACCGTATATGTTTCCTTGTCTGGGGAAATCAATACGTGTCCTGTCAAACTGGATATTACTGGATTTGAGTGATTCGTCATGAAAGTCGGAAATGGTGATATCCTGTAAGATTGCCAGGCATCAGAAGAATCAAAGGGAATTGTAATCCTAATCTTGTTATTATCTACGTTTCCTGTAATTAGGCTGTAATAAAATTCTAACCTATGTTCGTCTAACAAAGGAACATAGCCTAGTTTATCCCTTCCGTTCTTCAGAATTAATTTTAAGTAACTTATAGGCAACAAATAGGGCGACAATACACCTTTAGTTGCTAACGTGATAGCTTCTACATAATCCTTGGATTTCTCAATGAAATGTGTAATTCTGTTATGTATGTGATCTATCTTTGAATCATAATACGTTAATGTTGCCAACAAATCCTGTACTTCCATAATTTGAACGATATTATCTGAATGTTCATTTAATAAATCCATAATTTTATTGATTGAAGCTAACTGATTCCTTAGTTCTGACATAATCAATTCATCTTTATGAGTCAAGAACTCAATTTTCTTATTTTGATTACTAATTTTAAGACGATTGGAAATTCCTAAACCTAAACTTGCAACAGACCCAAAGATGCTTAATGCAGCATAAATAAACGGATTCCGTCTTTCTTTATGTTCGTGTCCTACAGTCCACATCAAAAGGTCATAAGCCAAAGATCCTGTCTCGCCAGTCTTATTTTTCAAGTCATCAGATAGCATCTCTGCAACTTTTAATGTTGATCCAAGCAAACTCTTTGTAGTCAAATGAAAATGTCTTCTATGTAACTCATCCAATGATGCAGAAAACCTTGAAATGGCGGTTCTTAAGCTAATGACATCATTCTCTTGAAGAAAAATTGCTTGCATATTCACTTCTACAATTACGTTGGTTGATGTAATAAAAATGTCTTCTTGTCTTTCAACTATATTGCCATATTTAAAATATATATTTTTAGTCTTAGAGCTCATCCCATATGAAAAAAATGTCTGAGCGGACAATATCACTCCCAACAACAAAAAATTCATCTTGGAAACCTGTAACGAGAAAAAATATATGTAATTACTCCTGTATTAAAAAGAAAAATTTTAATCACATAAAATAGAATAAAATTTTCCTTCACTTCTTTTCCTCTCTTTTCTTTTTAATTTCTTATGTGAGCCAATGGTACTATTCTCTCATCCGTGGGTTGGGATACGTTTTGAACTCTAAACCTATTGGCCGTTAATGTTTCCAAAATGTTAAATGGGCCTTCAAACTTAGGTGTTAGTTTATAATTGAGCCCTTTTCTGACATTGATTTGAATATAGATGTTATCACCCACGGTATATGTTTTAGTTGGTTTCGCTATTTTATCATGATTCCTTTTCATTATGATTTGTGATTCTTCTAAATTCTTTCTAAGGATATCATATCGACTTATACTTGCATTTATACGTTCTTTTAAAGGATTTGATAGATTAGTTGTAGGCGTTAATACATGGAAAGGTGTTCTAACTGGGGTACCATACAATGCTTCATGCGGTGACATTTTAATTGATATATGATATGAATGATTCAGAGTACTCAGTGCCGCCGGTATTGCAATATCCCAGTTGGGGTCTGATCCCCCTAGTGTTACCCTCAATATATTTAATATCTTCCTATTTGCTCTTTCCACTAGCCCATTCGACTCTGGGTGATATATCATGGTATTTATTTTCTTTATGTTGAGGAATTCACACAATGAGGTAAGAAAGTGATTATTAAATTCACCACCCGAGTCTGAGATTATCATGTGTGGAATTCCATGTTTACAAATGTAACACTCGTAAAACTTCCGAGCGCATTCAATCGCAGTTTTAGTTTTAAGCGCTATTAGTTCTGTATATCGAGTTAAAGCATCTATAATTACTAAGAGGTGCTTATTTCCTCTGTCTGACTCGTAAAATCCTGTTAACAAATCTAAATGTATTCTTTCAAAGGGTTGATTGGGCACAGGATAAGCTCCTAGGCTGACAGGTGTTTTCGTATGCCCTTTGTTTTCCTGACATGTGCGACAATTAGCTATGTGTCTTTTTATATCTGTAAGCATTGTATGCCAATAAAACAATGATTTGGCTTTCTGTGACATTAATGAGAACCCAGGGTGTCCATGTAATGGATTTGAATGCAACCAATTCAGGACAGTGGAAATAAGTGAGATTGGTACTACTACCTGGTCGTTAGTTACATGTGGTGTATTGCGGGTTTTCCTTGTCACAGTCCTACACAGAATATTATCTTTGATTATATAATTCTGCTGCTTATACTTTATATATTCCTTTTCTTTATGATTGCCTTTCAAAGCATTTATAATTGTTTCTATTTTCTGATCTTTTCTTTGCTCAGTCTGTAACAATTCAGCGCTCCAGCCTAAAGCTTCTTGTTCAGATATTGTTTTTACAATAGGCATGGATGTTGATATATCTATTAATTCAGCTAAAGGCTCCGTACAAGATGACACGGGGTTGCGTGATAATGCATCCGCAATGATATTTGCTTTCCCAGGTAAATACCCGATTCTTGCGCCAAAATCTTGAATGATCAAATGCCACCGAGTTCGTTTAGGGCTGTGATTGAAGCCTTTAAAGAACTCTGTTAGTGGTTTATGGTCAGTAAGAACCTTAACGGGATAACCGTAAATTATGAACTTAAAATGCACTAGCGAATTAACAATAGCTAGTCCTTCCTTGTCTATTACTGCATACTTACTTTCGGAAGTTCTCAATTTTCGAGAATAGAAAGCTATCGGGAAAAATTGTTTATCATATTGCTGAAGCAATACCCCTCCTACTCCTAAGTCTGAGGCGTCTGTTGCAATGAAGAATTCCTTACCGAAGTCAGGAAATTTTAAGATAGGAGAACTACACAGTTCATCTTTCAAAGTATTAAACGCCTGTTGATGTTGCTCAGACCATATGAAATCTACGCCCTTCTTCATAAGATCAGTTAAAGGAGCGGCTATTATTGAATAATTGCGTATAAAACGCCTGTAATATCCACTACAACCCAGAAATTGCTGTATTCCCTTGACATTAGTAGGTATGGGAAAATTACGTATAGCCAACACCTTATCATGGACTACTTTAAGACCTTGGCTTGACACCATGAAACCCAAATATATTAATTCTGTTTTGAAAAATTCACACTTACTAATCTTTACCCTTAAGTTATGTTGTCTTAATCTCTGTAGTACTAGTTCTAACTTACGTAGATGTTCTTCTAAGGTGTTGGAAAAGATTACAAGATCATCCATATAGGCATGCAATATATCCCCTAACAAGTCTCCAAACACTATGTTAATCATTCTTGTAAATGTTATAGGAGCACAACGTAAACCAAAAGGCATCCGTAAAAATTCATAATGTCCCCTGGCTGTGCTGAAGGCTGTGTATGGGATACTATCTTCTTCTAATGATATCTGGTGAAAACCTTTAAGTAAGTCCAAACTGGTAAAATATTTATTCTGACCTAACAAAGACAAAATATCGTCAGTACATGGCACTGGGAATCGATCAGGGATCGTTTCCTCGTTTAGACGACGAAAGTCGACGCAGATACGCCATGTTCGATCTTTTTTCGGTACAACTATTAAAGGAAAATTATAAGGGCTGTTTGATTTTCTAATGACTCCTTCCTCTAACATTTTATCTACTTCATCATTTATTTCATTCTGGAATTTCATAGGGAGTCTGTACGAGGGTACATATATAATTTTCTGCTTGTCCTATAACCTTATTTGATGCTCGATCACATCTGTTTTTCCTAAGGATCCATCCGTAGTGGAAAAGACATCTTGATATTTAGTTAAAAGTTCAAAATTTTTCTGCTGAATTTCTTCGTCTAGAATGTCCTTACTGATTTTATTTTTAATAGATCGCAAAAGGGATTCATCCGCAACTGATTGAGAGTGATTGATTTCAGCAACGGTAAGAATACGATGTTTATAAACTTCTACATCCAAGATATGTTGATTTTTGTGAATTACTAAAGTGTTATTTAAATGATTACAGACTTCGATATTACATTGCTGATGTGAGCCTACTGTATAAATAGCTTGTGTGACAGACAATCCGTTAGTTTTCAAAGTATCGGAAAGGATTAATATTTCAGATCCCGGTAGTGTTTTCTTTATTTGCACTATTAAATTCGAAGGTATGTTTGGTTCGATAGATTGCATGCAAGATGATATTACGGGTGAACGAGAATTCTGCTGGGTCGCGTATATTATTTCTTTATTAGTGAGACAAGTTATTGGTTCTTCAATGTACGTTACGGTTACATTTGTCGTCTCCTTTTTATCCAAAACTGATTTTAAGGTATTAGAAGACTTATAGAATTTCCCTTTGATATACACGCCGTGCTTGGCAGGAGCTAAGATAATGTTTTGATTTCCCATAGATGGGTATCCTATAATCACAGCTGGATACATATTAATGTTTTTTACAACAACAAATGTATCGGCAAACGTGCGATTACCGACTCTGAACTGAATATGAGTTATGCCTATGACGTTTAATTCATTATTTCCTATACCTGAAAGTCTAATTCCTGATTTTTCAATCGGAAAGTTCGAAAACAACAAATGATGTGTCTTCAAATCCATAATATTACGTGGACTACCAGAGTCAAAAAATAACGTAAAGGATTTGTGTTCTAAATTTACAGCATATAAGGTTGGCCGTAACTCATTTTGGCTTATTATTGTATGAATTCGTTGCAAATCTACGGGAGCATGCACTGTTTTATTTAATTCGGCCGTGTGTTTCATAGGAAAATCTATTGTCTCACAATTATCTGATAAAACATTAAATTGATTATTTAATACTATTGATGTTGACATGAATGACCTTGACCCAACATCACTCTCTTCCCCTCTAGAGTTAACTATGTGGTATTTGCTTTGCTCTGCACATTCTGAAAATTAGTCTGACCTTGCGAGGTCTGGTTTGACGGCCCAGGCTCAGCGATATTTGAAGAAGCGTTTGTTTGTTTCGGACTCTGAACTGCATTGACATTTGGTTGTTTCTTCTTATTGTTAAAATGAGGATTTTTCTTTTTATTTCCATATGGAACTGACTGTGTATTTCTGGGATATTGTTGTGTCTTACGCGAGTAACATTGACTATAAGAATGCGTTGCAGTGTTGTGAATTGAGCAAAATTTCGTTCTGCAGTCTGCGCTTATGTGACCTTGACGTTTGCAGTTATAACACGTCAATCCCGCTACTGGACTGTTAACTACGTTCACTGTTTGTGGTTTTGTTTCATTCTTTGCAAAAACTTGAGTTAACACGGGATCGAGATCTGGACACTTGGACATGTGTTTCTTTATCTGTTTATAGACATCCAATTCCGTACTTGCAGGCGTTAACTTCTTATCAAAACACCGCACTAAAGCTTCAGGCAACATAAGTGTCATGCAAGTTAAATACATTAATCGTAAAAAATCTTTCACGGAGATGTTATCGTTAGTAACCCAAGTGGAATGACCTAAAATGTCCTGATATTCATCAAGCCTATCAGCTATGAGAGCTGCTCTCTCAATAACATTAAGCCGATTCATAGTGGCTTGATTAAGTGTATTTCGTAACGTTAATACTACATCCAAGGCTTCCTCACTCCCATAGATCGCGCGTAACCTGACTTTGAAATCATCCCAAGTAACTGCTTCTTGAAATGAAACACCTCTTAAATACGCACTCGCATCCCCCTTAGAAAAATCTATAAAATTTTAGCTTCTTGTAATTGTACAAAAGAGTCTACGATTTGTTTGCCATTTAAATGGGCATCAACGGATGAAATCCATGACTCCACATTTTGTGGCAAGAACCCGTTGACCCGACCTTGAAAAGGAAGGATTGCTGACCTCGCATTTACAAGCGTCACAATTGGAGGAGGATTAGCCTGGCCTACACCACTAGGTCCAGGGGTAGGGCTGACAGGAGGAGTCATGACTGCTGTATTTTTTTTTTTTTCTAACTCTTTGACCTCTTGCAATTCTATCAAAATATCTATATGAGTACAGACGCCCACTGCGTAAACGCATATGTATAATAAAATTCCCCCAACAATGTTACTAATCCCAAAACATTTCCCTGAGAATTTCTGAAAGAAAAAGGAATTAGCACAAAGAAAGAAAAATTCTAAATGAGAATTCGGAGTTTCCTTTTAACAAAGTTTAGCAATTCACTCACCCCAGTAATAATCGACTAACAATTCTTGATAACTACACTTCACTGCCCAAACTGGAATGAATTCAAAAAATCTGTACTTAGCTTATATATGATGTCGCCACGTCCTCTCTCTCTCTCTCTCTTGATGTTTTGTTAGCGATGTCTCGTTCTAGTTTCTTGTTGAATGTAGTTCTTCCTGGATATGTTTTGCAATTGTTGAACGCCAGTCCTTGGGTTTCCTAGGATGTTGATTGAAGATTCAGGTTGTATTCTAACATTTGTTGATGTTAGCTGTTTCGTTGGACTATAATACTTAGTCAAAATTGTAGATTCATGTAGATAATGTTGAGTTCTTGAAGATCTTTCTCAGGTTTTACAGCTTTTATGTTGAAGTCTTGAAGATATTTCTCTGGTTTTACAGCTTTTATGTTGAAGTCTTGAAGATATTTCTCTGGTTTTACAGCTATTATTTTGAAGTCTTGAAGATTTTTCTCTAATTCTTAGAGTTTAACCGCTGTCTTAGAGTTTAATCGCTGCCACCATTTATTGGCGTGCTACTGTTATAAGCACACATTGAGTAAGTGTTGTTTCAGATGTATGTAAATGGATAACTGAATACATCTTAATAGTTTTCAAGTATTTATTCTATAAAAACAACAGAGTTAAACATCTCCATCACTGGAGGAAGCTGGGTTGGTCCAGATGACCAATTCTGGTGAAGTATAGATATGAACTGACTAAATTATCGATATCACAGATATCGTATGCTTAGTTTACGTTAGACACGTCACAAACTCGGAAGACACCTGCATCCGGTGACGTCACAAACTTTCACACGCTTGAGACAATGTGTTGACGTTAAGAAGAATGTCAAATTGCTGAGGTTTGCATTGTATGTCCGGTTTACGATTTGAATGACTACAGCAAATCCCAGGGTTAGCTCCTTCAACCAACATGACATATTACGTCATTTGTTTTAAACATGTAATATTAACTATTCTAATCATTACATATAGACGTTATAATGCATGTGTTTGTTTACTTACAGTTTGTGTGTATATTATGTTTTCACAACGTCCACGTGAACTTTATAGCAAGGCCAATGTTAACAAAGGTCATAGAAAGAACAAAAAGTAAGCAGAGAGCAACAAAAAGAGAACCAAAAAGAGAGTAAAACATGAAAAAGAGTACAAAGCTGTAACATTCTAACTAAAGCTCTGGCAACAATGAGAGGCCGCTGGCAACTAATGACACCTTTATGCCAAGTTTATTAGTAAACTTAGGGTTTAAATACCTCGTTTAGGGTGCGTTTATGTAGGAATAAACAAGAAAAGTACAAAGTAAGGTTATAATAATATTACCTTGATTTTTTTTTTAAGAAAAAAAGTGAAAATTTATTGCAAATTTTTGGGAGCTCACAACTCAAAAACATACTTATTCACACTTAGGTATATTTTTCTCACGTATTTATTGTTCGATTTGAGAAAAATATATCATTGAAAAAAGGAATAAAACTCCCACAATTTTGTGTACCAGAATTTTTATTTTCCTTTTTCTCCTTTTTTCATGAATATATATGATGAAGGTATATATATGTTTTCGACATATATATGTCTAAAACATATATAGAAATTGTGTATTTTGAATTAGAAAAAAAACTCATAGCATTGCGGACGGTCCTCTTAAAATTAAATATTTTAAAAACAGTAACAACCTGGAAATAGACCTTTCATATGCAAACTATAAAAGAGAAGAGAATAGATAGAATAGAGGGATTCAAGGAAGAGAACTCAACCCCAAGACAGTGGAAGACCCTGGTCCAGAGGCTATGACACTACCCATACTTTTCTGTGAAAGCTTCTATGTCCTCTGTATGAAAGTACTTTGTAATAGTTTTTTATGCAAGTATTGTAATCCTTTATTTTCTAGCAGGTCTTCTGCACACATTTCTAGGTACATTTTACAAATCCTCTGGCAGTACTGTACTATATTTATTTTTTAAACTCGACAAATTTTTTTGCAAGGGTATAGCAGTATTAATTATACGCATAAAATATTTCACATAATGTTTTATTTTTCAAGTATACTATATACTGGCATATACATTAAATACTATAGATGCCCTTATTGCAGTTTACATCACTGGTAAAGTTTGGATTTCTTAATTCTAACAAAAAGTGCACAAATTTGTGTTGGTAGACAGAATGAATACGTCAGATGCTGTCCATGAGATCCAGGAGGTCTTGGCCCTTATCAGAACTATTATCGGTCTCATTTAAAGTCAATTCTCCCATAATTTGACCTAATTCGGGGCGATTATCTCTCATTCCACCTTCTATTGTAATGAAATCACCTTCTTGAATAACATCATTGTCATTCCTGGAAAAATCAAAATTCATTAAGATTGTAATACAGTAATTAAAACGGGAAACTAAATAGTTGGATTGTTGATTATCCATTCATATACACTATAGTATTGAAAGTTGTTACCGGTATATAGGAAGATCATAACTCCTCTTTTAGATCATCATAAGCTACTGGACTTTAGGTTCAAGTTTTTTCAACACTTAACATACCTGAAATTATCATCATCAGTCTGGAATAGGTTAAGCTTGAATTCTTTGTTCGTTGTTGATGCTGTACCTATTAACTGAGCTAATAAGTTTAATTCATCCCGAGCTTTCCTTCCATAAGTGCTATCAAAGCTGTAAAAATAATATATATTTTTAAACATGCAATTACTGTAAGATATTACCAAACCTTTTGTTTGCAAGAGTTATTCCAAGTCCAGTTAATTGTGTACAAATAAATAGTAATAAAAATTGTAATATTAAGCTGTAAGTTGTCATTCAGTTTATCTGAATTGGATCTGACCTAAACAGCAGCATAGTCATTGGGTTGTCTCCCAAGAGATACTTCTCCAAAAAGACTAAAGCATTCTCTGATAAACTCTACAGTGAGGCTTCCTCATTTGCAGAGTCTAGGTTCTCCTCAGGCACAAAATCTATAGCCTAGAAAGGGGCCTGGTCCATGATGATCCCATCTCCATAACCCACTGCTGAATCTAGTAATTCAGAGCTCATGAAATCCTTGAAATCCCTGCTGGGTAAATACTCAGTGGGCCACGCAATCTTCGCAAATCCTTTCACCCACATTGAAAGGAGAAAAACAACCTTACCTCACAAATCTTCTGCCAGCAGATCTCTATTCCAAGCGGAGCAGATGCACTGCAAATAAATAGAATAATTTTCAAGATCCCAAACCATGCCCAATTCAGCAAAACAATCACCATGAAAGCAACCACATTCGTGACCCCACTTAGTGTTGGCCTGGTTATCACTTCCAACTCGGGCCTACTTTGCTTTGTTTTCATTCATCTACAATAGGAATTTTTTGGGGTCAAGCCATGTCGTCCTGATGGAAAGTTCCTATAAGTAGCTTCCTAAGGGATATTTGACCCCCATATTCCCAGAGAAGTTACCTTTAGGTCTCCGGAATTCTAACTCTTGGTGTGAATATCCTTAAAATTTCTCTTAAGGATATTGCATAAATCAGGGGACGTTCATCTTGATACGACACATAGCAACCTTCACCCCGAAAAGCGTTTTCGCCTCGAGGGGGAAGAGTGGCAAAAATAGAAGGGGAGCCGTTATCAAGGTTACCCTTCCTCCCATACTACTATTGAGTATCTAGATGACGCTGTATCCGAGATGGCGCCTATTCCTATTTCTGTAGCGATTTCGAACGTTGGTGTTCCCTGTTGATCTAACGTTTTTGATCGCTTTTGTGAGGATTTATTATGCAATCTCCAGCTTCTTTCGCCTTTGGAAAGTTGAGTATTGATTCTTTACAGTGTATAATTTTTAGCTCCTGCTTCACAGTGAAATTAGAGTAATTTATTGTGTTAAGGATCTAGGCCTGTCACCGGAGGCGCCATGGGTGCTGTCGTTTGTTATGCATGTGTTATTTAGTTAGCAGAACGACTTTCCCGGTTGTAATAGCATTAATAAATTATGAAAGCTATTTAGGCACATTTATACTAGTAAAGATATTTATTTTATGCATAATTTCCTCTTCCTTTTGTCAATCATATACGTTATGAGAGTTTCGGCGATTTAGGTAACCGAGATCTCGTCTTGCGCTAGGCTACCTAGCCTAGGTGCTGTAGTATACTTTCAGACATTATCCCCGTTTACCCTCGTGTATCGTTTTATTGATTCAACGGGAGATAGTACATCTCCTAGAATTATATAACTTGATACTTGACTACTGTGTAGATTTAAGGGTAATCCCTCCATTCCTAAGAGTGCCGCTGCAGGTGGCAACCCTATCTGGTCTTGCCATAGAGTAGTTCACTCTGGCTTGACTAGGCTAGGGTTTTTTCTGTCTCCCACCTTTGCCGGTGAGGTCCTGGCTTTGGTTTACGACAGAACCTCAGAGTATTCAGTCTTTCTGCCAGTGGCAGAGCTGCAGGGTGAGTAGTCACTCCCCTGCCGGCTTATAGATACCGGCATAGGAGGCCAAGCCTCCCTAGGCCGCACATGAAGTTGTAGTATGATGCCGCCACCTTCTCCCCTGCGGTTTAGAAGACTAGTCCTGTGTCGGCAGACCCTAGGATGAAGAATATTATTCTTCTGCCGCCTAGGATGTCGCCGATACTGAAACATTGTTTCTTTCTGGTGTGGAGGCGGCGGCAATCCTGCCACCTTCTTCTACACTGGATAGGTTCGGCAGACACTAGGCTGAAGAATAGTTATTCTTCTGCCGCCTAGGATGGCGCCGATACTGAAACATTGTTTCACTCTTCTGTGGAAGTGGTGGCAATCCTGCCGGCTTCTTCTACACTTGATACAGGACCCTTTTCCCTCCCTTCTCTGTCCTTTAGCGATGACTTAGCCATCGCAATCCTGTAGCCATCGTCCTGCAATCTCACCGTTTGCCGGGTGGGTTGCGGGGCCGGCAGGGCCCCTACATAAGCAGCTGTTTAGTCACTCAGTCTTTCCCTTATGGACACAGGATCCGGGAAGGTTGTGCCAGTTATGACGGCTGCCGGTGGGAGACCCTTCTGCCGCTGAAGATTCTTAAGTCCTCCCTTGGACTGCCATCCACAGTTCTGAAACCGGCAATGCCGGCATCGGAATTTGTGGCTGGATGGAAGCCTGAATAATGCGTTCTCCCCTTCCATTTGACATTCTTTCTGGAGGAAGGCGGTAAAATTATATGCTTACAACCTTATTTAGTGTAAACATACATTTTAATAAGGCAGCCCTTCACTCCATGCTTTTTTTCTCTCTGTCAGCTAGTGCCGCCAGGTACAAACCCAGCCGGCAGCATGTCGGCTAGGCCAGTGCCGCCAGGTACTAGCCCTGTCAGCAACATGCCGGCTGAACTACAGTATATGATTATAAAGGAACCAGTATATTTGCAGTATAGTATATACTGCAGATAGAAAACTATTGTATATATTATACAGTAGTTATTTTCCAACATATTTTGTGTGTCCTTGCACAGTCTTTTGCTGAGACCAATCCTATATTGAAAGAATAGAATTCCTTCAATACTCTGATTAGAAATCAGTTTACATTTTACCCTTCAATATTAAATAGTTTGGAAGGGTCAGTGGTAGTACACTTTCTATCCCTAGAGGTTAGAAACCTTCTCTTTTGAGTTTTCCCAGATCAGGAAGCTCTATATTCTTAATATTGGAAAGTGAGGTCACAGCAATTGGCTGGGAGGGATACGCATGTACAGTGAACCCTCGCTACTTCACGGTTCGACCATCGCGGATTCACCACTTCGCGGGGTTTTCCCATAACCCATATATATATACATATCGCGGATTTTCCGGAAAATTCGAAAATACCGCGAAATCTGAAGACAACCAAATACGATATTTTGTTACCTGTAATTCCATTAAATTAGTAATATCTGCTCTTACTGATTGTTCATTGCATTACATATGATATATAATTCAGCACAGAAAGAAATAAAACACGAAAAGAGAATGTGATCATACGATAATTCAGTACGTAGTAAAATTAAATCGAACATGAAACGCAAATCAGATGCAGTCATACCATATTAGAATGGTGTGTACTGTAATGGATGTGCTTCTTTTCCATGAATCTTTTGTATGTATACGTACGTAGTACAGTACTGCATCCAATAATATTCTTTGTTGCAAAAATCACAATTCGAATACTGTAAGCGTACGAGAGAGAGAGAGAGAGAGAGAGAGAGAGAGAGAGAGAGAGAGAGAGAGAGAGAGAGAGAGAGAGAGAGAGAGGCGTAAAATAGCGTACGTAAATTTTTATTATTATTGTTATTATTATTATTATTGTTGTTGTTGTTAATAAAATTATTATTGTTATTATTATTAATCATTATTATTATTATTATTACTGTACAGTATTATTATCATTATTTATTATTATTACGGTATTGTACTTAATCTACGTACGTTCAGTGTGCGCGGGACATCTTCTATGAGTAACCAACGCACCATAGTACTGTATAAGACGGGTTGTGATTGGTTCAAGCGCTGATAGATGACGAATCAAAACTCAAGTTTTGTTATCTAGCCTGTGATTGGTGTTTTGCCCGCATCTTCTACCCGCAGCATCAAAGTTCTCGCGGGGCTGCATCGTTCACTTTCTCTTTCCGCGTATTGCTGAGTAGACGTTCTTAAGTTTGTGAAGTTTAATCTGTGCTGTGTGCGACTGTTTTAAGTTGAACTTTTTGTTGAACTTTCTGTTACAATGCCTCCCAAGCGTTCTGCTTCTAGTAAGGCTGGTAGTGAGCCTAAACGCCACCGAAGGATGATGACGATAGCTGAGAAGGTTACGCTTCTCGACATGTTAAAAGATGGTAGAAGTTACGCGGCCGCCGGCCGCCATTTTGGCATCAACGAATCCACCGTTCGCTACATCAAGAAGGACGAGGCGAACATTAGAAAGACTGCTGCAATCACCTTTAGCAGATCAGCGAAGCGAGTCGTTACAACGCGTAATAAAACGATCGTACGCATGGAAGGTGCTTTAGCTGTGTGGATTGCCGACTGTCGGAAGAAGAACATAGCGTTGGATACGAACACCATCCGAACAAAGGCTTTGAGCTTGTATGAGAATTTTGCGGCAAAGGAACCTCATGATGACGATGGCGACCATGCTGAAGAAGATGATGATGTAGATGATCCTCAACCAGGGACCTCCACTGATTCCCAGCGTCAGAAACAAAGTTTTTCCGCCAGCAAAGGATGGTTCGCGAAGTTTCAGAAACGCTTCGCCCTGAAAAGCATTTCCCTGCATGGGGAGTCTGCTTCCGCTGACACTGCCGCTGCTGAAACTTACGTGAACCAGACTTTCAAGAACATTATCGCTGAAGGTGGATACAAGCCGGAACAAGTGTTTAATATGGATGAAACCGGCTTGTTTTGGAAGAGAATGCCGTCGCGAACTTTCCTGTTCAAAGAGGAAGCCAAAGCCTCTGGCTTTAAGGCATTCAAGGATCGCGTTACCCTCGTGATGTGTGGCAATGCTGCTGGATTTTTGTTAAAGCCGGGGCTTATTTATAAGTCGAAAAATCCTCGCGCTTTGAAAAATAAAAATAAGAATCTCCTTCCCGTGTACTGGATGCATAATCAAAAAGCATGGATTACGAAGATGCTGACCTCCAACTGGTTCCACCAGTGTTTCATCCCGCAAGTCCATGAATATCTCTTAGAGAAGGGCTTGCCATTCAAGATCCTTCTCCTTATGGATAACGCTGGTGGACACGCAACTGACCTGTCGCATGAGGGCGTTCAGGTTGAGTTCCTGCCACCCAATACCACGTCATTAATTCAACCGATGGACCAGGGGGTTATCAGGGCGTTCAAGGCCCTCTACACGAAGAATACCTTGGCGGACCTCGTTGCGTGTGTGGATGCTGCCCAAGATGACGAGGATGAAGATTTCAACTTGAAGGCGTACTGGCGGCAGTACACCATAGCCACGTGCCTGCAGAATATTCAAAAGGCACTTCAAGAGATGAAACCTGCAACCGTGAATGCGAGCTGGAAGAAGTTGTGGCCCGAGATTGTTTACGACGACAAGGGATTTACTCCGTCGGAAATCCAACACTCTGCAATACGGAAATCTGTGCAGTTGGCTGCCATAATTGGGGGTGACGGGTTTGGCGACATGACGACTGAAGACGTCGACGAGTTGTTGGACTGCCATTCCCAGCCCCTAACTGACGCAGACCTCGAAGACCTGACGAAATCGGCAAGTGAGGAAGAGAGTGAGGGTGCCCAGGAAGAGACCCAAGAAAATGTCGAAGAAACGGGCTTAACATTAGAACGGCTTGCCAAGTTCTGCAACCATATGAAGGAGGCGAAAGAAATGTTACAAGAGTGGGACGAGGATATGGTTCGCTCGATGCAATTCTCAAATAAGGTCGATGACATCATGACTCCCTACAGGATGCTCTTGGATCGAAAAAAGAAGCAGCGGCAACAACTTCCGATCACAATGTTCTTCCAGCCTCGCAAAAAAGAGCCAGTTCCTCCTGCTACTACGCCTTCGGAAGAAATTGAAGAAGTTGAAGAGGTGTCCCAGGAAAAGGCACCTCCGTCTGAAGAGACGTAAAATACTATCATTGACTGCACAGTAGAACACATCATCAGCTTCATCATCATCATTTCTACTGTGCAGCAAATTCATCGCCATCGTCATTCAAGTTTTTCTTGAACTTCTTTCGTGGTGAGTACAGTAACAATCTTTATTTTTTACTTTAACCTGTTTTATAGTTTAGTAATGTACGTACTGTATGCATTAAGTTAAAGGGAAGGTTTTAAAAGTCTACATGTTGTAACCTATCATATTTTTTTTGTTTAAAATTTACATTCGTACGTAAAACAATCTCTCTCTCTCTCTCTCTCTCTCTCTCTCTCTCTCTCTCTCTCTCAAATTGTTTTCCTGCTTTGCTACGTACAAGTACTGTATAATTTATATTTGTAAGGTAACATATTTTGTAAATGCTTTTACTGTAAATACTGTATGTACTGTATCATTATTTATCACTATCATCATGCGCGTTAAATGCCTTGTTTGTTCTGAGCGTGGTTGTTTACTGAGCGTACACGCCGTCGTTTCAGGCGGCGTCATAAAGAAAAAGATTTCATTTGGAAGTCCTAAGAAAAATACGTAAACTAAAACATTGGTAATAAAAAAATCAAAATACAGTACTGTATAATCAATATAATCGATGCAAAACCTAACCTATATATGTGTACTGTACACTAAATGAGTTTGTTTCTTCATTATGATCAGAGATGAACGTAAACAAAACATTGGTTGCCATTTTTTATCGTGCTTTTTAGGTGTTTAGGAAACACATGATATAAAATCGCCTTTAATATTTGTGCCTGTTTTAGTTTAGGGTGCTGTAGTACATGCATTAAGTGTTCTGTACATTAAAGGGTGGTTTGTTAACAGTACTACGTATAAGGGAAGGTTTTAAAAGTCCGAATATACATGTTAAATAAATAGGTAAATATGCTGTCACTACTTCGCGGATTTTCACCTATCGCGCCCGCGTCTGGAACCTATCTACCGCGATAAACGAGGGTTCACGTGTCTTTTCTAATTTCTAGTCCAACTGGCGACATGCCGGCCGGACTGTTCCGCCGGGTGCTAGCCATGCTGGCAACACACCGGCTGAACTACAGTATATGATTATACAGTAGCCAGTATATTTGCAATATAGTATATACTGCAAACAGAAAACTATAGTATTTATTATACAGTAGTTAATTTCCAACATACCTTGTGTACCCTTGTACAGTCTTTTGCTGAGACCAACCCTATATTGAAAGAATAGAATTCCTTCAATACTCTGATTGGAAATCTGTAAGTTTACTTGTGAACGAAGGTTCTGGAGTGGGAGGTGAGACCTTCCGGACTCACCCGTGGTAGCTTATACACCCCCCCCCTGGAACCCCCCCAAGCGGCGGCGCGAGCCCTAAACCACGCCCACTTGGGCGGAGTTACCAGGGACGAGCGGGTTGACTCGGCAATGGAAGTCACATTTTTGAAGTTGTAATAGAACAAAAAATAACACAGAAGTGGTTGAGCTTACCTTGGTAGTGCAAGTTATGAAGGAATTACTGTGAAGGTGCAAATTGTTGGACATAAAGGTCTTTTTACTAGTAAATTCAATCTTCTTGTGCTCTCTTGGTTGATATGAATATTGAAAGATTCCAGTTAGTTTGTTTTCTGTGGAATGATAGTGATTGTATGTGTGTGTTCTTGTATATAGCCTACTCTGTTGAATTATGAAGTTGTTAGAATATTCCCTCCTAAGTACTGTACATGGTCTCCTCGGCTCACGGGGGAAGGGTTGGAGGGTGACCCAGACTTTGAGTCCGGAAGGTCTCACCTCCCACTCCAGAACCTTCGTTCACAAGTAAACTTACAGTTCTGGAGAGGGAGGTCTCAACCTTCCGGACTCACCAGTGGTAGCTAGGCAGATGCTTCAGGGGGCTTGAAGATGAAGTCCAGCGACCACAGCATCGAAAGCTCCCTGTAAGCCGAGGAGAGCATAGTAAGAGCTGAAGACAGAGTCGCTTCTCCAATTCATTCTGGACATGATTTCTTGTATCGATACTCCATTGTATAGCAGTCTTGATGAAGCTTGCCCCCTTATAGAGTGAAAATTCGTTGACTGTTTAGTTGCATTTGGGTCGGCTCTGAAAATGCACTCCCTAAAAAGTTGTCTCATTTTTTGTAGAGACATTATCTTGAAGTGTTCATCTAGCCATATGTGGTCTTTCCTGTCTATGTTTCTTTCCATACAGACTTTGTTGGTGTATTCCAAATAGAAGTTCAATTGTCTGACTGGACATATTTTTGGTCTGTTAGGAAGCTTCCTAAAGCTGATCTCTATTGGCGTGTAGTTGTTCTTTTGGTTTTTGGCCATGAAGGAAGGGTGGTTCCGTAAGACAATGTGTTCTGGGGTGAAGGTGCTCCTGGAAATGCTGAGATTGTTAAATTGATTAGCTCTTAAAGGGCAAGCTAAGGCTACTAGGAACAAGGTTTTCTGTGTCAGTAGTAAGGTAGAGTTATCTTTCGTGGTGTTGAGAAATGAAATTACTTTGTCTAGATCCCAGCCAGGGAACTGGTGAGAATTTCTAGGTTTCCTTCTATTAACTCCCGATATCATTGCTTTGACATATTTGTCCTCTGCAAGACAGTAACCTGGGAAATAGCCTGACAAGATAGGACCTAAAGCTGCTCTGTAGCTCTTCAGGGTGTTGTAAGACAGACCCTTGTCTATAAGGTGATTGAAAAATAAAATAATTGCTAACAGGGGAAATTTGTTGTCTCTTCCATACTCCTTGTGAATGAAACTTTTAAAAATGTTGTATAGGTTTTCATACTTGTGCAAGGAGCTGTCCCTCAAGCTGACAGCAATTTTGGAGCAAACCTCAGGAGGAAAGACGTTAGGGAGCTGATCCTTTAAATTTTGAAGGCGATCAAAGTTGATTGGAGCTTTGCTGAGGGTGAGATACAATCCTTGAGAACTATCTGGTAGTCTTCGATCTTCACAATATATCGTTTGTGCTGCTTTGCGACTGACTTCACTAATGGAATCCATGGTTCCGTCCCCTGCGATATGGTGCAGAAAAGCATATTATTATTGCATTCTTTATTGATTTTAAAAGCTACTTTGTGTAGTAAGAATCCTGGTGGAAAGGCATAGAGGGGTGTTGATCCCTTCCAGCTAATCGTAAGTGCATTATTGCTGATGGCTTTTTGATTTGGAAGAGATGAACAAAACTTTTTGCACTTAGTATTGAAGCCATTTGAGAACAGATCTATTTCTGGGGTGAAATTGAAGTCAGAGCAGATTAAGGAGAATAGACTGTCACTGAGGGAAGTTTCTGTGTGAATGGAACCCAGGTCCCTGGAAAGTGAGTCTGCGATGGTGTTACTTACTCCCCTGATCCATCTGGAATTTATCTGTATGTTGTGATCCTTCATGGTACTAAGTATTTTCCTGACTAGTTCATGGGCTAACTTGTTTCTGATACTACCCTGTTTCTTTATCCAACAATTAGTAACCTTTGAATCAACATGTATTAAGACTACCTTGTTGTATAACCTTGTGATGAAGTGTTCCAAAGAATAGAAGCAAGCTAATAACTCTCTTACATTGATGTGAAGGGAGGATTCTTCATTTGTCCAAGTTCCATTTATTGAGAGCATATTACCCGCTATTACTAATGCACCTCCCCAACCCTGGTTGGAAGCGTCAGTGAAAAGTTCTGCATCTATCTGTGGTTTTGGAATGTTAATCTCTCTGTACATTTGTCTCTGTTCCCATGGCTTTAGGTATTTTTTGAAGGTGTGGGGAATGATTTTGTACCCTGAATTAAAATAACTGTGGTACCTGTGGAGATATTTAAGATGGAATCTTCCCAAGCTTGTATAGGATGCACTAAAATTTAAAGCTCCGATTAACATTTGATAGGAATGCAGGTCGGATTTAACAGAGTTGGAGAAAGCTTTGGCCAATTCGACACACTTCTCTATGTTTTTCCCACTGGGATTCATAGTTTTCTTAATCATATTGTAATGCACTCCTAAAAATTCAATTCTTTGAGTCGGTTCAATTGTAGATTTTTTAAGTGAGATATTCCATCCTAAGTCTGACAAGATCTTAATGACTAGCTGAATGTGATTTTTACATTTTACATAATCTTTTGCTAATATGAGAATGTCATCAAGATAGTTGAATATTAAGATGTTATATGAAGTTCTAATATACTTGATCACTGTGTACATTATTTTTGAAAAAATATAAGGTGCTGTCTTTAGTCCAAAGGGTATCACAGTCCATTTGAACTTCCTTTTACCTAGTTTGAAGGTTAGAAATTTCTGGCTACTTGCATGTAATGGAATGTGCCAATAAGCATCTTTTAAATCTAGTTTGCAGGCCCAAGAGTTTAGATGTAGATAGGGAAATATAGTATTGGCCTTGAGCATGGTAAAAGAAGGTTTTTTAATCATGGTGTTGAGCACTTTCATGTCAAAGATTAGTCGTACTGTTCCATCTGGTTTGAATTTATAAAATATGTGGTTGGAGTAGTAAAAGGAAGTTCTGGAGATCTGCTCTATGACACCTAGTTTTAGCAGTCTGTCACATTCACTTTCCAATATTTTACGCTTGTTAATTGAATAAAATCTATCTTTACCTGTTCTTTTTAATGACCTCTGGGCTTTAAGTTTATTATTAAACGGAATTCTCACCCCTTCATTGATAATTTTACAAGCAAAAGAGACATTAGGAAGCTTTCTCCAACTATCAATATTCATCAATAATGACTTACCTATCCTATTCTCTGGGGGGCTCTGGGAGGAGTTATTCATTGGTTTTGAGGCCAAAGGCGAGGTCTCTTTACTTCTATCTTGATTTATAGCATTTGGCCCAATGTCATGATGGTCTGGTGCGGAGCAAAGCTCGTTATTATCTGGTGCTGAGCAAAGCTCATTAACCACTGGTGCTGAGCAAAGCTCGTAATTAACTGGTGCTGAGCAAAGCTCATTAACTGGTGCTGAGCAAAGCTCATTATTAACTGGTGCAGAGTAAACATCGTTATCAACTGGTGCATAGAATACTGGTGCTGAAAAAATTTCTCTTTGAACTGGTGCGGAGCATGGCTCAATTTCTAGGGTCTTTCTTTTCTCTGGCTCCTGAACTATTAGCTTGTCCATTTTGTGACCTCCCCCCCCTGTACCCACCTCGCCTATTACCTCTTCTAAGCGGCTGAGACTTGAATCTAAAGTTAGGGTTACCTTTGAGGAAACTGAACCTTCTTCCCTGAAATCTGCCCCCGAAGTTGAATTTCCTACCCCTGAAGTTTGCTGCCCCTCCTCTGAGGAGGGGACCTTTGTGAAAGCAGGCAGCAATGGCTGATTTTTGGTCTTCAGTTAAATTCCAAACTTCTTTAATGTCTGCTTTGATTATAAGATCTCTTACTTCTTCCTTGAGGTATCTAGGAAGTGCTCTGCTTCTGAAATTTCTTATCAAATTTTGTATGAGGTCTATGCTCCTCCTTAGGGGACCAATAATAATTTTGGACAAAAAATCAATGTCATTTACTTTGGAGGGGTATACAATGTGTGCCAGTGCTGCATGCCCTTGAAAGGCAGAAATACTCATTTTAATATTTTCAATGTCATAAAAAAATTTTCTCTTATAACTGTCATCAAATACCTTACCTTCAGGCCAGAAATTCAACTTTGGAGTATTAATTAATTTAAAAAAAGTCTGAGAACTCCTTATTTTGACTACTAACAAAGAATTTGTCCCGGTTATCACTATGGCCTTCACTGAAAGTTAATGCTACTAGTGAATTATTCAATTGAATTTTCCCTTCTCTATGAAAAGATGGTTCAGCTTTGAAATTGGTGGAAATATATGAAGGAATGGGTTTATTGAAGGTAAGAAGGTTGAAATCTTCGTAATCACTTTCGTCTCCATTATTATAAAAGGAAAAGAGGTCTAAATTTGCACTTTCAGGTAATTCAGGTGATCGTCTTGAGCGCTTAGTAGGAGGGGGAGCCTCATTCTTCTTAGCAGGTGAACCACTTCTGCCGAGATGAATGTTTAATATCAGTGATTTATTTACCATAGAATAATTGAAATTTTGTTCAACAGGTATAGTAAATATGGACAGCAGCGGACCTAGAAGGCTGAAGTCAGGCAATGGGGTTCACGACTCAAATAGCCCTCTTAGGTTAATTCAGTGCCATATTTAAGTGAATGATAAGTTTAAATCTGTTATTATTAATAAACTAGACCTGCCTCATATGTAACCCTTATCAGATAGCCCCCCAGGGCCTAGGCTAGTGTCGATAGGTTTAAAGCGAGAAATGTAAGCTCAAACTTACCTGTGGTCCAGCCTACTGCCTATTAAGCGCGTGCTTTTAATGTGTCAGGCAAGCAATTTGTTTTGTGTGCTTAATTATAATTTTGTAATATATAAAAATTGGAGTATTTAGTTTGTTTATACCGATTAATCGTGTAGTAATCATGCACATGCTTTGCTTAAGCTACTTACGCTATGTTCGGAAGTGCCTGCTCTAAGCATTCAAATCATAACAAGCTTGCGTATGGGGGCCGCCATTTGCATTTGTGACGTCATTAGTCTAAATCAGCTGCTTTCCATATGACGTTTTCGTTGTAAACAGAATTTAAAACCTTACCTTTTCTGGATGATTTGCATAAGAGTTTGATTCTGTTGTAGTAACATATTTACGATATCAGAATTAGAAGGCATATCACTATCTGCAGTCGATTGTGTGCGTTTTTCGTTACTGATTACGTTCTCCTCTCCGCTGGAGTTTTCGCTAAGCCGATGCACCTCCGCGGAGGTAAGAATTTGCCTAGACATAATTAAGCCGTGGGCTGAGATATTACTCTGGTTGCTGAGTGCAGGATAATGAAAATCAGCAAATGTTGGGAGCAGCGGGAGGGAAAAAGAGGAGAACGTTCTGTGCCGAAGTCAACTTCAGAAATGTGACTTCCATTGCCGAGTCAACCCGCTCGTCCCTGGTAACTCCGCCCAAGGGGGCGTGGTTTAGGGCTCGCGCCGCCGCTTGGGGGGGGTTCCAGGGGGGGGGGGGTGTATAAGCTACCACTGGTGAGTCCGGAAGGTTGAGACCTCCCTCTCCAGAACAGTTAATACTTACCCCACAATATTAGATAATTAGAAGGGTCAGTGGCAGTGTACACTTTTTCTAACCCCTAGAGGTTAGAACCCTTTTCTTTTGAGTTGCTCTGATAAAGGAAACTCTTTATCTTTGATATTGGGGGAGGTCACAGCAATTGGCTGGGAGGCATACACAAGTTAGTGTCTTTCCCTATTTCTTTCTAGCTTACTATCTTAAGCTATAATGATTAATATATGAATAATTGCATATCTGTTTATTATGTGAGATAAACATTGTATACTCATTTTAATTTCCATTCGTTACAGGAGGAACCCCAGATGAAATGCGATGCAATCTTCTGCAATCATAGGAGTAAGTACTTCTACAGTCATAAAAGCGTGCAGGACTCATGCTCCGTGCACCATTACTACCGAATCCCTGCAATATTGGGACCCACCCCCCGACTGCAATATCTGCCGGACCTTGGTGACCGAAGGTACCGACGCCCCCAAGTCAACGGAGTCGAGGGATGCGGTACGTGAAAAGCTGCGCAAGTGGGTGAGAGGGTTCCAGAAGAACTCTCCGGGACCATACCTACCTAATGATAGGATGCGTGGCTTACTGTTCCCGAAAGCGGGTAGTGAAATGGTTGTGCCCCAAGCACGACCCACACCTCCCTGCGTCCAGATTGCCATCGAGACGGATGTCAGGGAGGCGTTGCGAAGTATGGACATCCACCAGAAGGTAAGGATGTCGGAAGTGTCTATGGACACTGAAAAGGATCTATTAAGGGATCATCCCGAGGAGGAGTCTACTCTACCTCTGGAAGATGATGATGTCGAGTCGGAGTTCCTTCCGTCTGTGCCGGCACCGGAGCCGTTACCCTCGACGTCTTCACCTCCTACCCCTTCATTGGACAACATGAGCCAGGCACTGGGCCATCTTACGGATTTAATGAAGAACATTCGCAAAAGAGGCGAAGCAAGGGGAACGAAATTCAAGAGAGAGCTCTGTGAAGCTCCACTTATCGCCTCCTGAGGGTCATACAAGTGACCCAGAGTCCAAGACCTCCCGACCTGCTCCAAAACCAATCCCTGGAGGTATGCGGAGTTTATGCCGATTTTGAACGGCACTCTACATCTCAGAGAAGATGGGAGCTGTCCCCTTGGACGACATCCAGTTTTGGCCAAGCTTTAACGCTTACCCTGATTGCTTCATTCGACTGAAGCATGAACCAATGTCAAAAGAGGAGACAGAACCAAAGGAGGTCATGGTTTTTGACCACGATAAGGCACAGGCTCTCTTGTCAAGTAGCCTGAGAAAGGCGGGCCATTCGGTGTCGAAAGTGTCCGCCTTGAGCAAGAAACACCCTACCTTTCTTGCTCCTGCTTCAATAGCCTTCCCTTTACGTTGAAGGCATTTAAATCTGTTGCCAAGGCAGTGGAGGAAGACAAACCATGCCCTGCACTAGAGGAGTGCAGGCCTCTGTCGTTAGCCTTGCCCATGCAAGAGAAGCAATGAAAGGAAGTCCACCTAACCTTCTCAGTAGGGTAACTGGACGCGGACATCGCTGGACAACAGTTTAGCGAGAATCTCCCTAAATTTTCTGACTTTCTCTTGTGCAAGGAACAAGAGACGAAGGAGAGACTTGCAATATTGGGACCCCCAAGTCTGCAATATCTGCCGGAAGGCAGATGTGTGCAGGCCAACGAAGTACCCCAGGCATGCTCATGGTCCTGGCCAAAATGCATATGGCCACCCTAGTGAAGGACCTGTATGCTTTCATGAAGGCTACAAGAGCCTGTAGAGAGTTCGTGTTCGCTGCTGCAACAGTGAATCATGAACCCAGAAAGCTGATATCTTCTAACATCTGGGGTAAAGAGCTCTTTCCGAACGAAGTAGTCAAAGAGGTAGTCTAGAAAGCCCTCACGGAGAATAGGAACCTTCTCCAGAAGTGGGGCATCTCTTCAAAAAGGAAGTCTTTCCCGGATGTGGGTCCCCAACCTAAAAGGAAGACGAAGAAGTCTAGACTTTCCCCTCGGCCTGCTCAACAACATCCCACAGTTACTATGACTGCGGTGCCCCAGGTAGGCGGTTGAGGAGGTAAACCCTCCGATCAATCGAAGCAAAGAGACGCTTCCGGTAGAAGGGAGGTTCCAACAATTTCAGGATCGTTGGACCTTTGATCCTTAAGCCCACGGCCTAATCAAGATTGGACTAGGATGGAAACAGAACAAGTTTCCACCATCATTTCCTCAATTCTTCCAACACTCCAAGCTTGAATTAGAAGAATATACCCTATAGCTCTTGAGCATACAGGTTATAAGGAAAGCAAAGTCCATCAAATTCCAGGGAAGGCTGTTTTATGTTCCAAAGTTCAGGCTGTTAATCCTTCAACACATAAGGACCCTATTACAAAAAGGGGCGTTCACAGTCTCGATAGACCTGACAGATGCCTATTGGCACCTTCTAGTCAGTCGCCCCCTCTCCTCCTACCTAGGATTCAAGTTACAGAAGATAAAGTATGTTCTAAGAGCCATACTCTTCGGACTAAACATCGTACCAACTATTTTCATGAAACTTGTAGACGCAGTCGTGTAACAACTACGCCTAGAAACTGTTCAGGTAGCAGAGTACCTGGGCGACTGGCTGGTGTCGGCAGCATCCGAAATGGTCTGCAAGCATCCAAAGAAGTAACCCAGTTCCTGGAATATCTGGGATGCAAAATCAACTTCAAGAAGTCTCGACTCTTTCCAGCTCAAGGGTTTCAATGGCTGGAAAACCATTGGGACCTGAGGTCACATTGTCTCTCCATTCCCTCAAGGAAGAGGAGGGAGATTGCAGGGTCTGTCAAGAGATTAATGTAATCCGACAAGATTTCAAGACGCCAACAGGAAAGAGTACTGGACTCTCTCCAGTTCGCAGCAATTACAGACCTAGTGCTAAGAGCACAGCTGAAAGATGCGTCAGGAGTCTGGAGAATATGTACATCAAACGCTCGAAGCGATCTAAAATGACTGATATTGGCCTTATTTCGATCACTTCTCAACCCATGGTCGAAGGCCAAGAGCTTAATGAGGATCGTGCCCTTGCAACCACCTTTGCCGTCGATGACCATTCACATGGATGCCTCGATGAAAGAATAAGGAGTTCACTCCCATCAAAGGAATGTCCAAGGGACTTGGTCATCTCTGTTCAAGGCCTTTCTCATCAACATTTTGGAGGCCATGGCAGTCCTTTTGACGTTGGACAGTGAAGTGATAGTGAGATGTCTGAACCAACAAGGCTCGAGATCGTCCCATATAATCCATATGATATTAGCCATCCTTTGTCTAGAGAGATGGCACCTATCAGCAGTTCACTTACAAAGGATCCGCAATATGACAGCGGATGCTCCACTAAGGCTCAAGCCGATAGTCAGAATGGTCCACAGACGCAGACTCATTCTCTTCCATCTTGGAACAAGTCCCGGAACTGCATATTGACCTCTTCGTGATGAGCGTCATCAAGAAACTACTTCGATATGTAGCCCCATACGAGGACCCTCTAGTGGAGATAACGGATGCCATGTCCCTTGTTGGGAAAGCATGGACTCAGGATTTCCAATTCCTTCCATCCAATCTCCTGCTGAAGGCCCTCAACATGCTGAGATCCTTCCAAGGAACGGCAGCTCTAATGGCTCCCAAGTGGCCCAAGAGCAACTGGTTCCCTCTACTGATGGAACTGATGCTGAGGCTGGTCCTTGTACCGAACCCATGCACTATCTCAACGGATTCAGAAGTCATCTATCTTCACTTCATCACAGAGAACCCAAAACCTTCATTTCATGATTTTCTCGCCCTAGCGGTTAAGAAAAGATTGGGGATCTAAAAAAGCAGTATAGACTTCATAGAAGAATACGAGTCTAAGTCAACTAGAAGACAATATGAATCGTCTTGGAAAAAGTGGGTTGCTTTTGTTAAAGCAAAACGACCGAAAGAAATTTCAATAGACTTCTGTCTGTCTCTTCTTTATCCACCTTCATAATCAAGGTCTGGCAGCCAACACGATAAGTATGTGCAGGTCAGCCCTGATGAGACCTCTTCTATACGCCTTTCAAGTGGATCTGACGAACGAAATCTTTAACAAGATCCCGAACGCATGCGCTGGACTTAGGCCTGCAGCTCCTCCGAAGCCCATTTCATGGTCTTTGGACAAGGTCCTACATTATGCTTCATCTGTGAACAATGAAGATTGTTCTCTCAAGGATCTAACCCAGAAGGTTATTTCCCTGTTTGCTATAGCCTCAGGGGCTAGAATTAGTGAAATAGTAGCCCTATCAAGAAATGAGGGTCACATTCAGTTCACAGAAGTGGGAGAACTGAATCTCTTTCCTGATCCAGCTTTTCTCGTCAAGAACGAGCTACCCACTAAAAGATGGGGTCCCTGGAGAATCTGCCCTCTAAAGGAAGATGTCTCTCTCTGTCCAGTAGAGTGTCTAAAGGTCTATTTTCGTAGAACTTCAGACTTCAGGGGAGGACAGCTCTTCAAAGGAGAAACTTCAGGATCAAACTTATCCCTAAAACAACTGAGGGCGAAGCTCACCTACTTCATTCGCAGAGCGGATCCTAACAGTACACCCGCAGGTCATGATTCGAGAAAAATTGCTTCATCACTGAACTTTTTTCAGTATATGGACTTTGAGCGTCTTCGCTCCTATACTGGATGGAAATCATCCAGATTGTTCTACAAACACTGCGTGAGGGAATATACCGATTTTTGTCCGTTTGTAAGTGTAGACTAATTTGTTCTTTTCATAAGATTTTTCGTTTTGTCCTTTAGCGAGGAGATTTTGTTTTACCTCCTTGTGAGGGAAATTTTATATTTGTTTAGCCTCTACGAGAGTGCACTTTAACAATTAACTTGTTGCCTCATGCACCTATTTACCTTTTGAATAGTTCAGTGGTCACCTAAGTGTGCCCAGAATTGTGAAATTGTCACAACAGGGTCAGCCTCGACACGGAGTTTTAACTTTTAACTTAAATCTTTGCATTCGTAACCCCATGCACTTTTCAACATGTTATACTTCTCATAAGTGATTTAATTCAGTCAGTTATTGCCGCGCACGTATATAATTCATTTTAGTAAAGTTTTGTCACGTGAGCAAGCATCGTCTGCTTTGCTGGGCCTGGTCAGTTTGATTTTTTAAGTAATTTTGCGATTTATATTTGTTTTTTGTCCATTTAACTTTTTCTCTCATCATGAGTAATTATGGATATTAACTTCTTGCAAATTTGTAAAGTTTTATGTTCACATTCCTTTGAAAATTCAGATTTACCCTTTGTTTGCTTGACCGAATCCGTTCATCAAACGTGGTCACTCCAAGATGGCGGACTTCACCCGTAAGATAAGCAACCCTCCACCGCCTATGGCTGTAACGCTCAGCCCCGAGGAGATTAACGCTCAGCTTAAAGAACAGAAGTTAACATCAAACTTTGTTTACGAGGACACAGACTTAGTACTTCATGCTCTAGCTTCAGTAGATTTTCCTAACATGGGTCCTGAAGCCGTGGCTCATTTTAAAACTGAAGTTGGTAAAGAGACAAACTTTGTAATTACAAGAATTTTTGGAGACGTCAGTACGACCATCCCATTGTTAAATTAAATTATCAAGTGCTTGCTGCCTACTCAGGTAAAATTGAAATTGCTTTTAATAGCTTAATGGCTCATCCAAATCTAATCATAGAACCAAATCAGCTTTGTTCTTCTTCAAGGGCGACACCTTCAGTGTCACGTCCCGTTGTAAATGCCATTAACGGTCCCGTAGTTGATACTTCAAATGTCTCGGTAGTCATGCACAATGTTCATACTTTTGCCCCACCTGTTCAATCGTCACATTTCAATACTATGTTGCCAGCACGGCACACCATTAGTAAATTTGTGTCACTCCCACCTGCTCCGTCCCCATTTCCAAGCCTTAAGTCAACGTTTGATTACCCTCAAACCCGTTTGGCCAAACCACCCGTGACAGTGCGTCCTGGAGAAAATACCATTCATTATCTCACCATGAATCCCCATAGTGGTAGCGCAAATACCACCCAACCTAACCGTATGGGTGAAGGCCAGCAAAGGCCTGTACCGGTAGATTCATTCATTAAACCCGCACCATCCCACAGACCACTGCTCATGTTGTCTAATTGTCCCATCTTCAAGCCTGTAACTTACGCTACAACCTGCGTTGACGCTAAAACAACCACGTCAGAATTTGAAACCCGCTCTCAGAACGAGCCGCGTGATCGCAACCTTAAGACTTTAGCAGTCAGAAAAGAACCTTTTGCACTTACGGCGGATTTAGCGAAGGTCACACATGTAGATCTAGCGCTGGAGCTTAGAGCTTGTTTACGATTAACCTTGCCTGAGGATCACAGTACCATGAACGTCATTTACTATTTTCATTCAGTTGTATATGGCGCTCCCTTACACTTTTATTATTTTTGTCAAGTCGTACAGCAGCATTGTTTCAGTCCATCCCATGGTTTAACTTCAAAGCATAACACTAATTTTTGCCACGACAATTTGTCATGTTGTTACTACAATCCCCCTGACATCCTTCAGTTCATGCTGAGTATCACTTGTATGTTTAATGCATCACTTTACATTTCCCTTCAAGATGACATTCAAGACTTTCGCAGACAGAATTGCAATGTCCCCATGGACCTAGTCTGTCTCGGTTCGTCATTCAAACTAGTGTCAGATAATTTTTCACCCTTTAACGCAGAGAAGGAAGTAGTGTTTCTCTCTTTCTCACCTGTTGAATGCAAAATATTCATCACGCCAGTCACTTTATTTGTGAAAACGTTTCATCTAAAATGTTGGATGTCAGACTGGGACTGGGATTCACTCCCATAATTGTGAATTAGTCATTGGCCGCACTTATTGCTGAACTTAACTGTTATTGGCTCACGTTTTATTTGCTCTGTCAGAACCCTTTGGGTGGGAAGAATTGTGTACTTTTAATCATTTGATTATCCTTTTATCATACGTTTAATGTTAACATTGCTCATTTACTTATTATAAATTTTCCGTGAAGCATTGCCTGCGGGTTCAATTTTCCCCACATTCACCTTCATGCATAACTTTAACTTGATTGAATTTAATTAAGGCTAGCAGCGTTTTGTTAACTTTAAACAGACGTTGATGTGAAAAATGACTTCACCCACTTGTTCATCCAGTAAGTTTATCTCGTGCGCACTAATATGTAGTTAAATCCCATTTGCCGGAACTAACCCTTCTTTCGTTTCTTACTCCCTTTATCCTCAGGGTGTGAAGAATTTTTCTTCACTCTTCTTCTTCCTTTTGTATTTTAGGCTCTCGCCTAATACTCTAGCTACCCCTTAAACGTTCTCTCCTATATTACGTTTTCTTTACCGAAACATTGGGAGAACTATTTCAAATCAACTAAACTTGTTGACAATAGCGTACGCCATGCTTGTGACATCACAGCGTAGATACGCACAACAAAAGCCTTACCCTGTATATGATGATTCTTTTAGCAAACTACGTGTCGAGATAAAATATTAAACTGGTTTTGAATATAATTTTAATACTGCTAACTTGAAAGCAGCTTTTATTTCTCAGTACCAATCAAGGTCTGTTAATTTTAAGATGTATGCCCATCGTACCAGCCCATTGCTAACTGATTTTTAAACTATTAATTTTTAGCTAGCCAGAATAGGTAGGATTATTGTTTATGTATATTCCCTTAGAGCAGCAAGATTTCTCTTAAGTATTTTGTACAAAATCCTGCCTGCTGTGCACTCCTTACAACAATAAAGTCCCGATATGGCACCTCGACTGGGTTACCCTCGCACTACGACGCTCACCTGTTTTGAAAGGTGAAGGGAGGTGAACCTACACGACCCTAGCGTCGGCCCATTCGTCCACAAGCTATTGTTGTGACCGGCTGACCGACCTGGTCAGTGAATCTCTGCACCTCTGGCTCACAGCCCCCCTCCCAAAATTCTACTCACACCAGGACCTGCCGAATGGAGATAGGGAAGAACACGAGCCCCATTTGTCAAAAGTGAGGATTCCAGGGTTGGGCCAGTCAAGGGTACATTGTGCAACTATTCGGTCAACAGCCATTTGAGGACGAGAAATGTCTTCCAAGGAGTGCAGGTACCAACACGTGGCCTCTTAGTTTTTCCCCCATTTTTAGCTTAGATTAATTTTTACTTAATTTAGGTTTAGCTGGCTATTAAATATTTTGGGCTGTGTGCGGTGGGATTGTGTGTACAGTTTTTTTTTTCATATCATTCTTGCTTTCGAGACTAGCACAGTCTCGGGGTCACTGGACCAGGTGTCCGACTCAATTTCAATTATTCATCGTTGTAGAAAACTACGAGTTTAAGTAACCATACTTTTTATTTTGCATTTCTTTTTATTCCAGTTTGTGTTTGTTATGATGTCCGTTTCTTTTAATGTAAATTTGGGTAATAATTCAAGACTAGGTTAATTAAATCTGGTCGTATTTTTACTCCTTCATTCATTTGATCATGTCATTATGAATATTTAATCTCGGGACAGTATACCCGATATTTGAAAGGAGTAAGTAACTTAAAATAAGTGTGTTAGCGGGTGACTTAGTATTAATCTATCTGCTTCGCAGGTAAAGATCCATATCTTTAAACTTTACTCTACTCTACTGCTCCCATTTTTTGCCATTGTCTCAATAATTACTTAACATAAGATTCCTGTCCAGCATCTCACTGGGGTCCCTGGGACAGAGCCGAAACAGAGCCTAAGAGTGTAGATGGCCATGGAACTGACAAAGCTAGAGTAGGCCATTAAATTACTTTTATTTCACGGGGACAGAGTACAATTTCCTTTTTGCATTTAAGAGTGAATGTTAGTGAACTACGTCAATAAGGTTATTAACAGGGTGTTTGTGCCCTGAGCGATAGTGCTCCTTATCCTTCCCTGTTGATCTTTTAGGAACTGAGGTAGGGACACTTTCCTGGACTAACAAGTTTCCACTCAACTCTTAGAAAATCTCCACAGGTTTTCCAGTTTCAGTTTTGTTTTGCATGCTATATTTCTTAAGTTATTTCTTTTCTGACTATTTTTTTTGGTTCTAAGTTCTGTTCTAGATAAGTAATGCGAGAAAATAACGAGATTTTTGTAAAGATTATGAGAATGTCAAGTGGCGTGTAAAAGTTGGTAGAAACTGAGATGTGTGCTGTGAGTATTGGAAAAGTTATCCTTCACAAAAGATTTTGATGATTGAGCCAACTGAGAGTCAGCTGATTCGAGCAATGTAAGACATGTGAATTGTGTTAGCATACGATCGTGTGTGCAGATGTATGAGAGAGAGAGAGAGAGAGAGAGAGAGAGAGAGAGAGAGAGAGAGAGAGAGAGAGAGAGAGAGAGAGAGAGAAAAAGTATGCACGCGCAAGCGCAGGGGCAATATGTTCGCAGAATGAAAACAAAATGGGAATGACTAAGCGAGAAATAAATCTTTCTAGTTTTGTGAGATAATTCTGTGGAAAATTAGGTAACAGAGAATTAGATTTTTTTAGCCAATAATTATAATTTCAGTTACAATATTCTTGTCTCGATTAGTTACAGAATCAATTATTACCATCTATTCTTAGGGATGTTAGGCTCATAATGAATGTGTTTCTTTGATTAGCCATCCAAATGGAAATACAGGATATGTGTGTTTTTAGTTACTTGTTATTTCAGCTGTTGCAAGTAAAAACAGGTAGGATAGTTTGCCCCTAAATACCTTAGGGAATCAAAAGTTTTTTTCTTTTTGGGAAATCGCTTAAAGAGAGTTTACTTGATGAACCATTTGGATAGGCTGTGAAGAATGTGTGATGTTCTGATTAAACTTTAACATAATTTGTGCACACTTTGACAGTTTTAACATAAATTTACGATTTCCACATTGTTGAGTTTATTCTTTATTGTTTATGTAGATATGATTAGAATCATTTTCCTATCCTTAATTGCACTAGGAAGTTTTGATTTAAAATTACTTCTCTCTGATGGGTTGCTAACGAAAGAACTTTTTTTGCATAATGTATGGCAAATTTGGATGAATAAATGTCCTAAAATTATTGTTAATGGTATTTGCCATATTTTGAGTTCAACCAAGTTCGAATGCGAGCGAAAGAGATAAGTCAACACAGAATAAAAGTACCCGAATGTTGTGAAAGGTAATGTGTGTGAAGTGCAATTTTCTGTTGTGACACTTGGCCCAGAAAGCGTGTTTGTAGTCTGACACAAACAATGTGTCCGCAGTTTGCCCAGTTTGGAATTTGAACGATTAGGCATCTGGTGAGTTTGAAAACACAGCCCAGATGGCAATGTCATCCTAACTACCTTCTTGACAGGAAGGCGAGCTTAGGGAAAGCATGCAATGGACCTCGTATGCACTGACTCCCCTGGCATTATAACTCGTAAGGTTGGTCCTCCAGTCGGACATCTGATCATGCCTTGATTTCATTAGTAGTGAAGACTCAGCAGCCTATCCCTGATGTATCATACTCTTGTACAATTCATATGGAATCTCAAGCAAACTGGAAGAGTATTTTGCATGATCTTATGTGCTTGAATTGGTCACAATTATATAGTAGTGTTGATCCTATGGTCCCTTTGAATGTGAGAATCTAGTTAACATAATTGATAGGCGTATCCCTTCTCATGTGCTAAGGTACTGAGTGAAGGACAAACCGTGGTTCAATGATGATTGTAGACGTGCTTATTTGGAGAAACAGGAGGCCTGGCCTATCATCTTTGGAAGGGTAACAGATCAGATTTGACCTGGAATAAGTATACTCAGCTTAGAGCTTTTGCTCTGAGAATTTATGCTTCAACCGAAAAGGAATATAATTTAACAATAAAAGGAACCCTTTCTGGTACAACTCAGGAAAATAAATGGTGGTCTACCATTAAATCAGCTGCACTCTTTGGTGTAGATGCAACAGTTCCTCCTTTACTTAAACCAGATGTCCCAGTCACTTACTGTCCAAAGGAAAAGGCAACCTTTTTGGTTTATGTTTTTGACAGTATGTCACACAATTGTACATAATTATTTTGTATATGTTATGCTTGTATCTGCGCTCTTCCCTCGCACTAAAAAGAACCTGAATGATCATGTCTCCGTTTTGCTCTGTAACATTGTCTGTCTCTCGAACATGTCATGTCCTGTTGCCTTGAGGTTTTGTATATAAAGGAGAGTGTTCCTTAATAAACAACTCAGTTGATTGCATCCTGCCTTTGAGTTCACAACCCTCTCTCGGCCCGTGACATTGGTGACCCCGGAAGTCGACTCGCTCCCACCGCCTTCCACCCCCACCCCCTCGCCCCTTCATCGTTGGTACTATGGAGGACTCTACGGCAGTTAGTGCTGCGGCCGCTCCATTCAAACTTTCATCGTTTGCCAACGGAGAGGCGTTTGCTTGGTTTCAACGCGCAGCAGTCCAGTTTCGTATCAGGGGCGTGACTCGCTCAACCACCAAAGCGGATTATGTTCTCGCGGCGATACCCGAGGACACCTTCCCAGAAATATCCGACTGGCTTTGTGAACAAGGAGACACCCCAATAGCGTATGACGCCCTCAAAACATACCTTCTGCAGCAGTACTCGCCGTCGCCAGCCGCCCGTATAGCAAAGCTTTTTCAACTCTCGCAACAACCGTTGGGGGACCAAAGGGCTTCGCTTGCCCTCAGGGAAATGACCAGTATCGCTCGCCTTCAACCTGCCGCAGACGGCTCTCCTCGTGAGGTGAACCTACTTCGTGCCCTTTGGATATGCCGTTTACCCGACCCTGTACGCGCTGCCATACCCGATGTCGATAGTTTACCCATAAAGGACTTGATGACCAAAGCCGACGCCCTTATGGACAGCCACTTCAAGACCTCCATCAACGCCTCCACCCCTGACGAAGAGGATGTCTATTCAACGTCAACCGAAGCTGACATGAATGCCATAGGACATATACGCCTACCCCGTGACGTGTCGAAGCAGCGACAAAGCCGCCCACCACCCACCAATCGCTCGCGCCCCAACGAACGACTTCTACAGCCACTTACTACCTCCCATCCGCCGCAGTTTTGCTACTACCACTTCAGATTCGGGGCAACCGCGAAGAAATGTGCCAAGGATTGTCAGTGGCCAAAAAACGTGTAAGTAGGCCATCGCTTGTGGCGGTGGCCTCCCGTGTTTCTAATCTTTTCTTTTTACAGGATGCAGGAACGGGCGTGCGATTTTTGGTAGACACGGGTGCTTGTCGTTCTCTTTTGCCAAGGAAACTCTTCAAGGCACGACGTAGCCTGTCTACATCTGCCGACGTCCGGTTGGTAGCTGCCAACAGATCTGCGATACCCACCTACGGTTACGAGAACCTCACATTATCGTTCGGAAACGGTAAATTCAATTGGAAGTTTCTCGTTGCTGACGTCACAATGCCAATCCTCGGTGCGGATTTCCTCTCTCATTTCCACCTTCTGGTCAATGTCGCCCACCGACGATTGGTCAACGCAGACTCGTACTTGTCGACGCCTCTTCAACCCGCCCCGTCTACCCTCGCTCTCCACATCAGCGCACCCACGGATGCCTACGCCCACCTCCTCACGTCGTACCCGGAAGTTTTCTGTCCAGAACTTTGCCAAACGCCCACGGTTCCTGCCAAGCACGGTATTTATCACCATATCAAGACGACAGGAACCCCAGTCTTCGCAAAATTCAGACGTCTGGCACCGGAACGATTGGCAGCCGCCAAACAGACGTTCGCCGAAATGGAGGAAATGGGCCTTTGCCAAAAGGCCTCAGCCCATGGTCGTCACCCTTACACATCGTTCTGAAGAAAGACGGCTCCCTCCGTCCGTGCGGGGATTACAGGCGCCTGAACATGCAAACAGAACCGGATCACTACCCCCTCCCAAACATTGCCGACATGACCTCCTACCTGCACAAAGCGAAGGTTTTCTCTACGCTCGACCTCCTGAAGGGGTATTATCAGGTGCCTATGAACCCAGAAGACATCCCAAGACCGCCATCACCACTCCGTTTGGTACATACACCTTCAATTACTCCTGTTTTGGCCTTCGTAATGCTGGGGCAACGTTTCAACGTCTCATGGATGGCATCTTAGGGGACCTCCCTTTCTGTGTATGTTATGTGGACGACATACTTGTGTTCTCCTCCTCAAAAGAGGATCACCTCCGTCACCTGCGCATCGTGCTCGACCGCCTGCAACAAAACGGCCTTGTAGTCCGGTACGACAAGTGTACCTTTGGCGCCAACGAAGTGTCGTTCTTAGGGCACCGTATCACTCCTGAAGGAGTCCATCCCCTCCCTGAGAAGGTAGCAGCCGTTCAAAACTTCCCCGCGCCCTCAACCGTCAAAGCTCTGCATGAATTCTTGGGCATGATCAACTATTATTACCGTTTTCTGCCAGCCATTGCTGCCACTCTTGCTCCCCTCTACGCCTCCCTCAAGGGCAAGCCAAAGGACCTGAAGTGGGGTCCCCTTCAAGAAGCAGCCTTCTGCAATGCAAAGAAGGCCCTATCAACTGCTGCGGCTCTCACTTTTCCTATCCCACACGCCCCTCTCCTTCTCTCCACCGATGCCAGCGACGTCGCTATTGGTGCAGTACTCGAGCAGGTGGTCAAAGGCTCGCCCCGCCCATTGGCCTTCTTCAGCAGAAAACTGTCCAAGGCAGAATCGGGTTATTCTACCTTCGATCGAGAATTGCTGGCGGTGCACTTGGCTGTCCGTCACTTTCGCCATTTCTTAGAAGGTATGTCCTTCGTCATTCGCACAGACCACATGCCTCTGGTGCACGCCTTCACTCGACAGTCTGACGCCTGGTCCGCCCGTCAACGCCGACATCTCTCCGCCGTGGCAGAATACAATTGCACCCTTCAATACCTCCCTGGGAAAATGTATCCCGTTGCCGATGCCCTGTCAAGAAACACATTGGCTGCCGTTCAACTGGGATTGGATTACAACGCCCTGGCTGAAGCCCAACGACAGGTTCCAGAGTATCAAGCTTGTAGGACATCCTGCACGTCCCTCCGTTGGGAAGACTTACCCCTCGAAGACTCCAACACCATCCTCCTCTGTGACGTCAGTACTGGTAGACCACAACCTTGGATTCCTGCTCCCATGCGCCAACAGGTGTTTGATTTCATTCACGGCCTTTCACATCCCTCGTGCCGTTCTACTGCACAGCTGCTAAAGGCAAAGTTCATTTGGCCCGGCATTTCTAAGGATGCTAAGGATTGGGTCCGCGCCTGTACTTCTTGCCAAACTTCCAAAGTACATCGACACACGGATTCAGGAGTGGGCACCTTTCCTCAACCTCAGCGTCGTTTCGCACACATTCACGTCGACGTTGTAGGCCCCCTACCCACATCACAAGGACATCGTTACCTGTTTACCGTCATCGACCGCTCCACTCGTTGGCCTGAAGCCATTCCTTACTCTCTGGATGGATTTAAAAGATTCTGTATCCCTGAGCATATTACTTCTGACAGGGGAACCACTTTCACCTCTCAATTGTGGACGTCATTAGCGAATCTCCTGGGCATCACCCTACATCAGACAACGGCCTACAACCCCGCTGCCAATGGAATGGTTGAACGTTTTCATCGCACCCTCAAAGCAGCTTTGATGTCCCGCTGCAAGGATTGCAACTGGTTCACTCAGCTTCGCTGGGTCCTCCTGGGACTAAGGACCACTCCTAAAGACGCCCTTGACGTCTCGGCAGCTGAAATGGTGTATGGCGACCCGTTGGTCGTCCCAGCCGAATTTTTTCCTTCTACAACCTCCTCCGACGATCTCCAGCGCATACGTCACGTCATGGGAAAATTTACTCCGTGCCGCCAGACTTGCAAGCCTCCAGCGAAGCATCACACACCAACGGACTTGCACTCTGCAACGCACGTCTTCCTGCACAACGAAACTAGCAAGCCACCACTAACGCACCCTTACACGGGCCCTTTCCTTGTGATCCGACGCAGTCCGAAAGCATTCCTACTAAACATTCGGGGCAAAGAAGACTGGGTCTCCATTGATCATCTAAAACCTGCTTATCTTCTGCCAGATGACCCGCCTACAGTTCGCCTCTCTAGATCAGGGCGCCCTATTTAACATGAACAGTATGTCATTTTTAGGGGGGGAGCCATGTACCAACTGTGTGTCACACAATTGTACATAATTATTTTGTATATGTTATGCTTGTATCTGTGCTCTTCCCTCGCACTAAAAAGAACCTGAATGATCATGTCTCCATTTTGCTCTGTAACATTGTCTGTCTCTCGAACATGTCATGTCCTGTTGCCTTGAGGTTTTGTATATAAAGGAGAGTGTTCCTTAATAAACAACTCAGTTGATTGCATCCTGCCTTTGAGTTCACAACCCTCTCTCGGCCCGTGACAGTAAACAGAGCAATGAAAAACTTGAACTTCCTCATTCCTGTTTTCCTGAGGCTAAACTAACTAGTTTAGCTTTTCTATCTCATGAAATTAAAGCTCTGTTGATGGACCTTGATGCTTATGGAGGTGTAGACCCAAATGGTAATTTTCCTTTGTTTTTTATAAAGACTGCAGATGTCTTAGCTCCAAATATATCTGTTTTAGCACTTGTTGGAGAATTAGTTATGTTACTCCTCTATGTACATGTGTTTGTGGTAGCTCAAGTCCAATTGATTACCGCCCAATTTCCATAACTCCCTTATTATCTAAGGTTTTTTAATGTCTTCTGGCAAAACGTCTTACAGTAATAGGTTTGCTGAAGGTAATCATCTTATCCCAGGTTTGCAATTTGGTTTTCCTATAGGCCTTGGGGCATGTGATGCCCTTCTTACAATCTCCAATGCTGTAAAAAAAATCTCTTGATTGTGGTCAGGAAGTTCGTATGATTGGCCTTGATTTTAGTGCTGCCTTTGAACGTGTTAATCATGAGGCCCTTGTTTTCAAACTTAAACAGTTGGGAGTGGGTGGGTCATTTCTTAGCATTATTGTTGATTTTTTAAGTAATAGATCTCAAAGAGTTGTTGTTGATAGGCACCATGTTGAGTATAGGAATGTGATATATGGTGTTCCACAGGGTAGTGTTCTTGGGCAATTACTTTTCATACTATATAAACATGACATGTGGTTTGGCCTAGAAAACAAGCTTGTTGCATATGCAGATGATGCTACTCTCTTTACATCAATTCCTTCCCCTGAATGTAGATCTGGGGTTGCTGAATCCCTTAATAGAGATCTAGCTAAAATTAGTGCATGGTGCAAATTATGGGGTATGAAGTTGAATCCTAACAAAACTCAAAGTATGATTGTAAGTGGGTCAAGGACAGTGGCTCCTCAACGTCCAGATCTCAGTATTGATAATGTTTCTTTAACTTTGTATGACTTTTAAAATTTTAGGTGTGATTCTCGACAGCAAATTTACTTTTGAGAAACACATTAGGTCTGTGTCTTCTTCAATTGCACAAAAAATTGGCTTATTGAGAAAGTCTTTCAAAATTTTCGGTGATCAATCTATTCTGAAGAAGTGCTTTAATTCGTTTATTCTACCTTCTTTCAAGTAATGTTCTCCTGTTTGTTCTTCAGCTGCTGATTCTCATCTCAATTTGTTGGACAGAAACTTACGGTCTATTAAATTTCCTATTCCAGATCTAGATATTAATCTTTAGCACCATCACTCAATTAGTTCATTATGCATGTTGCATAAGATTTTTCATAATTCTGACCATCTTTTACATTCAGATCTTACTGGACAATTCCATCCTCTTCATAATACTAGGCAGGCAGTTAATTCTAATAGACAGGTCTTCTCCATCATGGAGCTCAATACTATACAGTATTCTAGAAGTTTTATTCCAGCTGTGGCCAAGTTGTGGAATGACTTTCCTAATCGGGTAGTTGAATCAGTAGAACTTCAAAAGTTCAAAGTTGCAGCAAATGTTTTTATGTTGAACAGGCTGACATAAGTCTTTTTATATTCTATATAATACATATCTGTTTTGACGATGTTACTGTTTGTAGAATGATTTATTGTTAATTTGTTCTCATCATTTATTTCCTTCTTTACTTTCCTCACTGGGCTATTTTTTCCAGTTGGAGCCCTTGGGCTTATAGCATCTTGCTTTTCCAACTAGGGTTGTAGCTTGGCAAATAATAATAATTATAATAATAATAATAATAATAATAATGAGAGAGAGAGAGAGAGAGAGAGAGAGAGAGAGAGAGAGAGAGAGAGAGAGAGAGAGAGAGAGAGAGAGAGAGAGAGACCTTCTGTACTTGGTCGTTGAGATGCCCACACATGCTACGGACTAGCCTGCTTAGTTCAAGAGGATTGGGCACCCAGGATAAGTACCCAGGATAGGCCCTCATGGTTACGTTTTTGGTACTTATTAACTAAATTTGTTACGTTACCGGGTATCAAGTACAATTGGTAGCCTACATCTAATTTTGAAAATGTCAAATTCTGGTAATGTTTACTTTCTTTATTTTTTATATAATATAAATCTATGAAATCTGACTTGAAATAATTATATGAAGGAACATGATAGACATTCTTTGTCGGCTTCTACGTGGTGGCATTTGTTCGCTATGGCGTTAATGTACTTATTTCTCTTGAAGTCATCATAGGATTACCTTTTCCTTTTATCTCCATTAATCCGAGAGGCCAAGTGTCTCCTGGGAGGAATATACTAATTGGATTTTTAGACTTTTCTGAAGATTATTTCATGTTGAAGCACTACTGCAATTTTAATTAGGCGTACTTATTTTCGTGTTAATTTATAGAAATTTGAAAACGATTGCGTTTATATAGGCAGAGAGAAAATGTGAGAGAGATATACATAAGTTATTAGAATTGTCAGTAGCTACTTAATTTATCCTTTATTCATAGTTTACACCTTCGTTTTTTCCTATGAAGAGAATTCATAAAGCTTAATCGGAATATTATTTTTTTTCCTTTTGTTTCAGTATTTGTTTATTATCAGAATACAAGATACTATTGCACGAATAAAGGAGAATACTGTGTGGTTTTAAAGATAAAATATACCATGAAAAAGGAGACAAAATTTAAGGAAATAATAACTTGGTGAATGAAATGTGAGAGGAACACCTAAAATAAAGAGCAATGAAATGCATAATATTACAATACAGTCAGTTTATCTTTATAAAATATAAAGTGGTCTGATCAAGGGATGAAGTATGGAATACTGTGTGTCAAAATAGGTGAGTAAACCCCGCCAGCATGCTAGACCGTGCCCACAAACGCACAAGATTGGCTGGCCATACTGCCAATCGCGACGAGATTGGCTTGTCCGGCCAGGGAGGACAGGCTAGTCGCACCGGGTTTGTCCTGTTTACCCCTGTACACATTAAGGACGCGCCAATCCTGATCAGATCAGCGCACCAATCCTCTGCGTGTATGGCCTGCTTTAGAGTTTTGATGTCCCTTGTTGTAGGTTGACAGGTACAGAATAAAACTAGAGAATTTTGGGCATTGCTATTGTAGTTATTGAGGATTAGTTTTGTTTGACTATAGTGATATATCCCAGAGAATTTACCAAAGGTATCCAGAATTCTAACTCCTGGAGCAAATATCCCTTAAAATTTTAAAAAGGGATATCGCGTAATATCAGAGGACGTATTCTTGTCACGTCTCATGGCTATCTACACCCCCAATAGCACTTTCGCTTCGAGGGGAAAGAGTGCCAAGAATAAGGAGAGTCGTTAAAGAGACAACTCTCTCGACACTCCTACTGTACTGTAAATAGTGCGCCGAATCGCCTCTGCGAGGCGCCACCAAGCCATTCTTTCTCTCGTAGCTTCGTTGACCGGTGTTATCCTGTGTTAGCTCTCGCTATTTTGGAGTTATTTGTCGCTATGATGTCTTCACCAGCCTCATCAGCTTCTGGAAAGTTAAGTAATATCTTTGAATTGTGTAAATGTAAGCTCCTGCCAGTTTTGCTTTTCGATTGAGATCGTAATTAACGTAACAAGAGCTGTTGGCAGCCGGATGGCGTCATGGACGCGGTCGTTCTTTCTGTAAATCTAGTTAGCCAGAACAACCCTTCCCGGCATTATTTGCTTTAATAACTTTAGCTATTTAGAATTTTAGCTCGGGATTCTTATATTATGTCATTGTTGTCGTGGATTTGGCTATTTATATCGAGCCTCACGAGTGCTAGGCTTCCTAGCCTAGGCACCTACACACTTCATGCATATTATATCCTTCCTGGTAAAGTTTTATTGAGGCTCAGGCAATATTTTACACATTTATGATATTACTGCCTTATGTTTTCCTCTTCCAAGATAGTATACAAGAGTTTTGGTGAACGATTCTCAATGCTCCTAGGGTACTAGCCTAGGGGCTTTAGTATACTTTCTTATGTGTCCCCATAAGAAAGGTTTGAACAGCGGAAGAAGAGTCCCGAGAACCTTCCTCCTTCAAGGCTAACCCCGAAGGAGAACGGTCTCTCTTGGACTTCTTCTTACGCCGACGGCCAAACCTCTCCCACTGGGAGGCAGACCACTCCCTGCACTCACGGCACATGTTCTCCCGGTCACAACGTCGACCCCGACATTGAGGGCAAAGGGTGTGCGGATCTGTAGTTACGTCCGACATGAAAGTCCCACAAGGACGACCGGCAACTCCAGGGCAAGTACGCATTGTAAAGAAATAATAATGAAGGTCAACTTCCAACCAACACACACGCTGAAAAGAAAAAACAGAAAATTAAAGGCTGTCATGAGGACGATGAGCAGACACGTCTGATCACCGCAGAGCCAAAAGTGAAGTGGAGCAAGTCACCGGTGTGTGGAGGGGGGAGGAGTAGCAAGCTACCCTTCCCCACCCCCCGCTAACTAGCTCGGGGGTAATTAACCCTCGTTAAAACTATTGGCTCGTCATTTCAGCTGCGCTAAAAGGTAAACCCTATGTAAATAGCGTGGTTTGTATTTCGGTTACGGAACAAGTGTATTTTAAGAATACCAACGTATCATTAAATCCCACCAAGAAAAATTGACGACCAAAGATGGGATCAGCTGAGAAATAATTACCAACAATTCTTCATCTACGTTCCAGGTAATTATTATGGTTAATAGAAACATCCTATTAACACATTAATAAGTTGTTTGCTTTCTTTTACATTTGCCTTTACCTTTCATCAAGCGATTCTTTGGCAAGATAGAGCATATGATACATTGGGGTTTGTAGTTTTTGTCAACATATTGAGCTGGAAAATGCCTTTCAGTTAGTCTAGATTCCATTGCATTTGAAAACCTACCCTTTCTTTGACTTTTGCTCCGCTTATACCCTTCTAACATAGTGTTAATAATTTTTTCCCTGAATTTTTTTCTGATCCAAATTAGCAGTGGGATTCTGAATGTTGTAGCATATGTTCGAGTCTACTAATGCTGCTTCAATGATATAATGCCAAATTGGTTGGTATCATTTCTGACTTTCTTTTGTAGTCATATATTGAGCATAGTTGATCAAACTTATCAACTTCCCTCATATACTTATTGTATTCCACATGAACACATGGCTTGTCGATTTCTTTCCCTCATTTTTTTTTTTTAATGAAGTTTCACTTTATATATATCTACTGTTTAAAGATACTTGGCGAGAAGTAGAGGCCATATCACACATAAAAGAAAAGAAAAGAAAAATAATTCTTCAACCCAGAGTTAAAGGGAAAAATTAAAAGGACAAAGTCAGCTGACTGATAAAAGCAAAGCAATATTGAATGTTTTGCTAATAGTATAATAATATGACAAATTCGAAGATAATTTGTATTTTTCCTAATCATACAAACCTTAGCTATTTACATTGGGTTTACCTTTTAGCGTAGCTGAAATGGCGAGCCATTAGAATTTAACGAGGGTGTATTACCCCCGCGCTAGTTAGCAGGGGGGTAGGGGAGTGGTAGCTAGCTACCCCTCCCCCCCTCAAACACCGGTGAACTGCTTCACTTTCACTTAGAGGTAGGACTTGTCTTGGGGGACAGGGCTGGCGGGCAAATATATGTAAATAGCTAAGGTTTGTATGGTTAGGAAAAATACAAATTATCTTTGAATTTGTCATTTGTTCCGTAACCGAAATACAAACCACGCTATTTACATTGGGTGACTTACCCCTTAGGAAGGGTGGAAAGTCCCCAGCCATACTGGCTTTGGCTTTACCCGGGAACTCAGAATCCGAGTGAGTCGCACTCGAGAAAAGGAGTCCCTGCGCCTCACAAGTTCCTTGCTCCGCAAGGAACCGTGTGGCCTACATAAGCTTGTGTGTGAAGGAAGAAGTGTGACCCATCCTAGGCAGTTGACCTGAAGTTCCAGAAGGAACTCTGGGTTAGGACGTTCCCAATACCACCTCGTCAGGGTATGGGGGACACGACAGTATTGACTCAATACTCTGAACACAAGGAAGCATGGTTTACCTGCAGAGGTTTGAGGTCAGCTATGCAGAGACTAGGATGCTGCTTCCCAGTAGAGGGGATGATGAAGAAAGAAGTAAGGGCCAGACATACAGTACTTCTTTCGTTCATGCAGACTAAAACCTGATAACAATGCCCTCAACCTTCTGCTACCTGTCCAAAAAGGAGCCTGAGGTTAGACCAGCTGGTGTGTAGCCACCACAGAGCGATAAAAACGTATCGATACTCCTGTGGTTCACGTCCTGCAGGAAGCGGGCTGCGAAGGTCATTAGACGCTTCCAGACTCCAGCTTGTAGCACCTGCGTCACAGAGTAGAATTACTCGAAGGCGTAGGACGTTGCGATGTATCCGACATCGTGCTGTAGGGCGACTTGACGGGAGAGGGTCTGGATTCAGGTCGAGATGAATGTCCTTGAGTCCGAGCTGAAGAGGTATACTGGTGACTCTCCCCCGTGTCCTTCTTGTGCTCCCAACCCGGCTGCACGTGAGGACAAACTGCAGCTGTTCCCAAAGATAACTCCTCGATTCTTTACTGGCAAGAAGGAGAAGGTTTTGGGTCATCTGATCCAGAATGGTGACTCGAAATCTTGAACTTCTTTCGTGGTGAGTACAGTAACAATCTTTAATTTTTACTTTAATATTCTAACATTTTAATATTTGTGCCTGTTTTATAGTTTAGTACTGTATGCATTAAGTTAAAGGGAAGGTTTTAAAAGTCTACATGTTGTAACCTATCATATTTTTTTTGTTTAAAATTTACATTTACAGTACGTACATAAAACAATATCTCTCTCTCTCTCTCTCTCTCTCTCTCTCTCTCTCTCTCTCTCTCTCTCTCTCTCTCTCTCTCTCCTCTCTCTCTCTCTCTCTCTCTCTCTCTCTCTCTCTCGTAAATTGTTTTCCTGCTTTGCTACGTACAATATGTACTTTATGATTTTATATAGATACGGTAAATAATATTTGTAATAACATATTTTCTAAAAGCTTTTACTGTAAATATCATTATTTATCACTTTCATCATGCGCGTTAAATGCCTTCTTTGTTCTGAGCGTGGTTGGTTTTACTGAGCGTACAGTACTTTATGACGCCGTCGTTTAAGGCGGCGTCATAAAGAAAAACATTTCATTTGGAAGTCCTAAGAAAAATTAAGTAAAACATTGGTAATAACAAAATCAACATACTGTATAATCAATATAATCGATGCAAAAAACTAACCTATACATATATGTGTACACTAAATGAGTTTGTTTCTTTATTATGATCAGAGATGAACGTAAACAAAACATTGGTTGCCATTTTTTATCGTGCTTTTTAGCGTTTAGGAAACGCATGATATAAAATCGCCTTTAATATTTATGCCTGTTTTAGTTTAGGGTACTGTAGTACATGCATTAAGTGTTCTGTACATTAAAGGGTAGTTTGTTAACAGTACTACGTACAAGGGAAGGTTTTAAAAGTCCGAATATACGTGTTAAATAAATAGGTAAATATGATGTCACTACTTCACGGATTTTCACCTATTGCGGCCGGGTCTGGAACCTATCCACCGCGATAAACGAGGGTTCACTGTATAAGAAAAAGTAAGTAAAAAGACAAAAATTAATGGCAGTCCAAAATAGGCGAGGAGAGAGAGAGGAAACAACCGTTCTCGCTCCGAGCCAAAAGTGAAGTGAGCTCAAGCACAGGTGTGTGTGTGAGGGGGGGGGGGGGGTAGCAAGCTACCCTCCCCTACCCCCGCTAACTAGCGGTGTGGGTAGTAAACCCTCGTTAAATTTTAATGGCTCGTCATTTCAGCTGCACCGAAAGTAATACCCCTATTAAGTAGCGTGGTTTGTATTCCAGTTATGGAATAAAGGCATCTAGAAGTAGCTCCAGGACTCACGTAGAAGAGTGTGATCCTAGAAACGGTGCACATAATAAGAAAAGTGATGGACTCCTAAGGGGGCAGGATGCAACCTGGAACCCTACACTATAAATACCACTAAGTTGAAAAGACTGATAGAGGAAAAAAAAAAATAATAATAATAATCATAATAATAATACTAATGATTATAATAATAATAATGGATATACTTCATATTTGAAATGGACCTCAAACTCAAAAAACATTTTGACATCACTAATCAGTGAGGTGGGGATTAGGTGAACCACAATAAGTATTCAAATAATATATCTTATAATTGAAATTCTATTTACCTCAATAAACCTTCTTTTTTTTCAATAAATAAGCTTATTTTTCCATCTATATGAGATAAGCATGATTGCCTTCTTTTTGAGGGACTTTGCTTTGGCTTTGGGGTACCCCGTAGTCAAAGAATTGGGTAATACATATGCTATACTGACCCTTCTGTATCTCAGATACCAATTGTTTAAGACAATGGTCGGTGTCAATTCTTATCATTGACTTTATTTAAGGTACTAAAACTAGTTAAATTCAATCAAATTAAATATCTACAGCTGAATTCTTGGTTTACAAAGAGTAGACAAGGAACTGGGAAATGCATCTCCTGTCCTGAAACATTCTATCTGAGATTCTGATAAAATTTGACATAGCCTTACCATCTTTTAAGGCTATATAACTTTTTAAATTCAATAAAATTAAATATTCACTGCAAAGCCTACACATTCAAAGCCTATAGTTTATCCATTGTTTTACTAAAGACAAAATCTATAGCAGAAATACATAAGCAGTAATGTCACTGACCCCATCTTTCTTAATGATTTAGGAACTTTTAATTCAATGAACCAATATATCTTAAAAACTTTTCATCCCCCCTACTATTTATGCTTAACAATACATAGTCACAATATCTAAGAAGATACAAAATAAAAGAATTGTAATTATGATATTTTAATTATAAAATAAATTTTTGAATATACTTACCCGGTGAATATATAGCTGCAACTCTGTTGCTCGACAGACAAACTGTACAGAAAAAACTCGCCAGCGATCGCCATACAGGTTGCGGGTGTGCCCAACAGCGCCATCTGTCGGCCAGATACCAAGCTCTATGTAAACAAAGACTGAATTTTCTCCTCGTCCCACTGCGTCTCTATTGGGGAGGAAGGGAGGGTCATTTAATTTATATATTCACCGGGTAAGTATATTCAAAAATTTATTTTATAATTAAAATATCATTTTTAAATATTTAACTTAGCCGGTGAATATATAGCTGATTCACACCCAGGATGGTGGGTAGAGACCAGTAATATATGTTTACATTTTATGAGCTATGAGTTTTTATTTCATTTTAGAAGTTATCAAAATAACAAAAACAAAATAAATAGGTACCTGGTAAGGAAGTCGACTTGAACGATTACTCTGCCTTATAAGTACGTCTTCCTTACGGAGCCTCGCGATCCTCTTAGGATGCTGATCGACCCCTAGGAGCTGAAGTATCAAGGGTTGCAACCCATACAACAGGACCTCATCAAACCCCTAATCTAGGCGCTCTCAAGAAATGACTTTGACCACCCGCCAAATCAACCAGGATGCGAAAGGCTTCTTAGCCTTCCGGACAACCCATAAAAACAACATTAAAAAACATTTCAAGAGAAAGATTAAAAGGATATGGAATTAGGGAATTGTAGTGGTTGAGCCCTCACCCACTACTGCACTCGCTGCTACGAATGGTCCCAGTGTGTAGCAGTCCTCGTAAAGAGACTGGACATCCTTTAGATAAAAAGACGCGAACACTGACTTGCTTCTCCAATAGGTTGCGTCCATTATACTTCGCAGAGATCTATTTTGCTTAAAGGCCACGGAAGTTGCAACAGCTCTGACTTCGTGCGTCTTCACCTTAAGCAAAGCTCGGTCTTCCTCACTCAGATGTGAATGAGCTTCTCGTATTAACATTCTGATAAAGTATGATAAAGCATTCTTTGACATAGGCAAAGATGGTTTCTTAACTGAACACCATATAGCTTCAGATTGGCCTCGTAAAGGTTTGGTACGCTTTAAATAGAACTTAAGAGCTCTCACAGGGCATAAGACTCTTTCTAGTTCATTGCCTACAATCTCCGATAAGCTGGGAATATCGAAAGATTTAGGCCAAGGCCGAGAAGGCAGCACATTTTTGGCTAGAAAACCAAGTTGTAGCGAACAGGTGGCTTTTTCTGACAAAAATCCGATGTTCTTGCTGAAGGCATGAATCTCACTGACTCTTTTAGCTGAGGCTAAGCATACCAGGAAAAGAGTCTTTAGAGTGAGATCTTTCAGGGAGGCTGATTGTAGCAGCTCAAACCTGTCTGACATGAGAAATCTTAGTACCACGTCTAAATTCCAACCAGGGGTAGCCAAACGGCGCTCCTTGGTGGTCTCAAAAGACTTAAGGAGGTCTTGCAGATCTTTATGTTTGGAAAGATCTAAGCCTCTATGCCGGAAGACCGATGCCAACATGCTTCTGTAGCCCTTGATAGTGGGAGCTGAAAGGGATCGTCCTTTTCTCAGGTATAAGAGAAAAACAGCTATTTGAGCTACAGAGGTACTGGTCGAGGATACAGAAACTGACTTGCACCAGTCTCGGAAGACTTCCCACTTCGATTGGTAAACTCTAATGGAAGAAGCTCTCCTTGCTCTAGCAATCGCACTGGCTGCTTCCTTCGAAAAGCCTCTAGCTCTCGAGAGTCTTTCGATAGTCTGAAGGCAGTCAGACGAAGAGCGTGGAGGCTTTGGAGTACCTTCTTTACGTGTGGCTGACGTAGAAGGTCTACCCTTAGAGGAAGACTACTGGGAACGTCTACTAACCATCGAAGTATCTCGGTGAACCATTCTCTCGCGGGCCAGAGGGAAGCAACTAACGTCAACCTTGTCCCTTCGTGAGAGGCGAACTTCTGCAGTACCTTGTTGACAATCTTGAACGGTGGGAATGCGTAGAGATCCAGATGTGACCAATCTAGGAGGAAGGCATCTATATGTATTGCTGCTGGGTCCGGGACTGGAGAGCAATAGATTGGAAGCCTCTTGGTCAGCGAGGTTGCAAAGAGATCTATGGATGGTTTTACCCCAAGTGGCCCAAAGTCTCTTGCACACATCCTTGTGGAGGGTCCATTCGGTTGGAATTACTTGCCCTTTCCGACTGAGACAATCTGCTATGACGTTCAAGTCGCCTTGGATGAACCTCGTTACTAGGGAGATGTCTTGACCTTTTGACCAGATGAGCAGGTCCCTTGTGATCTCGTACAACGTCAGTGAGTGGGTACCTCCTTGTTTGGAGATGTACGCCAAGGCCGTGGTGATGTCCGAGTTAACTTCCACCACTTTGCCTCGAAGGAGAGACTTGAAGCTTTTCAAGGCCAGATGTACTGCCAACAGCTCCTTGCAGTTGATATGCATGCTCCTCTGACTCGAGTTCCACAGTCCTGAGCATTCCCGACCGTCTAGTGTCGCGCCCCAGCCCACGTCCGATGCGTCCGAGAAGAGAACGTGGTTGGGAGTCTGAACAGCCAGGGGAAGACCCTCTCTTAGGTTGATATTGTCCTTCCACCAAGTCAGACAAGACTTTATCTTTTCGGAAACCGGGATCGAGACCGCTTCTAGCGTCTTGTCATTTTTCCAGTGAAAAGCTAGATGGTATTGAAGAGGACGGAGGTGTAGTCTTCCTAGTGATACAAATTGTTCCACGGATGACAGCGTCCCTACCAGACTCATCCACAGCCTGACTGAGCAGCGTTCCTTCTTCAGCATCTTCTGGATGGATAGCAGGGCTTGATCTATTCTGGGGGCTGATCGTCTTGTTGTTCAGCAACGTCCTCATCAGAGGGTTCCTCATCCGAAAACTGATGAGGAAACGGCAACGGAGTGGGCAACGTCTGGCTCGCTGAGTCCGGTCGCACTGGTGGATGCGTGACGGAACCGGACGCAATATCATGGAACTGCTGCACAGTCTGTGAACTGTCAACAACCATGGGTGCGCGAGGAAGCACAGCGTCAACCCGAGACTGTCTAGACCGTCTGGGTTGTGCAGTCAGCACCCTACCGGGTTGCTGAGGTTGACGCACTGCGTCAAAACAAGTCACCTCTGCTGGTTGTTGAACGTCCTGCACGTCAACAACCACCTCCGAGCGTCGCTTAACTTCAACGTGCGGCTGGCAACCCACACTGGGTCGCATCGGTGGAGGAACCACCTCAACTGGCAGACGCGAGTAGGTTACCTCAGCGTCAACAGGGCGCACAACCGACCGGTTGGAAGGTTGTTGGCCAGAAGGTTCGGTAGCAACCTTCTCCGCATTAAAGTCCTCTAACAAGGACGCAAGCTTGGACTGCATGTCTTGCAGCAAAGCCCATTTAGGGTCTACGGGAGCAGGTGTGGCAACAGACGGGGTTAGCGACTGAGGCGGTACCGTTTACCATCCCTGAAAGCCTTGTTATGCGTGACATAATTGTACAGCAAAACTTCAAAGGCTCGAAAACAGCTGTGAAGTTGACCTGTAAACAACTTGGAGCGTCTCCTGGCCAGGCGCCAGGGAGAGTCTACGAGAATTGAGAAGTCTATCAGGGCAGAGGCATGAACTCCCAAGCCGAGAACTTCTCTCGTGTCATATCAGACTCTCGCTCTATAAACCAGTTTAAAAGAAGGGAAAGCAAAGGCTGTATCCCCCAAACTCCTCCTGGTGAAAAACCAGTCGCCTAGCCAACGTAAAGCTCTCTAGGAGAGCGAGAGAGCACTAGCTTAAAAACAACGGCTTCGAAGTAGCTAGGCCTAGTGTAAGCTCTGACGTTTAGGCGAACGAGGAGCAGCAGTTACAAAAAGATCCGGACAAAGATCCTTAAAAAAATCATCATGATTTAATTAAAGTCCATAGGAGGCTAAGCAGCTTTAGGCTCCTCTCCATCTGACAGAGTCCTCAAGGGAATATCAGTAGGAGGGGGAACAGCAACTTCCTCATCTACAGGAACCTTGTCCGATAAAAGCTGAGTCTCAAGAAAGGGAGAGACCTACCGTGGTGGCAATGCTTTACAAGCAGAGTCCACACTCACTGGTGCATTAGTAGCGGACCAGAAAGCAACGTCATGTAACTGCTTGACAGTCTGTGAACTGTCAACAACTGAACTGTCAACCACAACAGGTGCGTGAGGACGCACAGCGTCCACTCGAGACTGCTTTGACTGCCTAGACTGAGCAGTCAAAACAACTGTAGAATGCGGAGGTTGACGCACAGCGTCAAAACAAGTCAACTCCGATTGTTAGTGAACGTCTTGAACGGCAACAGGAGCATCAGCAAGTGGCCTAACGTCCAAATGCGGCTGAAAAACCACACGAGACCGCATCGAGTGTGGTTCTAAACAACCTGACTGACGTGACTAAGCTACGCCAACGTCAACAGTAAGCAAAAAGGAACGTTAGGTTGGCTGAAAGCCAGGATATCGATGAGATAAACGGCTAGACTCAACGGACTAATCGGCAGAATAGTCTTCCATAAGGGAGGCAAGCATATACTGCATGTCTTGCCATACAACCCATTAAGGATCAACGGAAATGGTTGTGGTAAGAGACGAGGGTAACGTCTGTGACTGCAACACTTTGCCTACAAAAAAAGACTCTCGGAGTCTGTGTTACGCTTTTGTTAGGCGGCGAGCAGTTATCCGATCACTGCATAGGGTCAGAGCTGTCCTAATGGTTGTAACCAGGACGCTGGACCTGTCCTGAAAGGACTGACTTTCGCTTAAGGGCTTCGAAACCTTGTGACAGGTTTCTTATGCGAAAAGCCTTCGGATGACGAGGAGAAACAACGTCTCTCTCGTCTTATGGTAGGGGAGATCTTGGTAAGATACACCCGATACCATAGAGGGAAAACGTCTGTTCGTTGGTCAAGGCCTCTCGAACCCATAAGTCGTTTGACATTACTTCTCCCCTGGGCTTGGGAGCATGTAAGAGGTCCCGGACTAGGTGAACGACAGGCACGAACAGACGAACCCTCGGACGCAACACTGTAACACTTTGCGCATATCACTTTATCACTTCGATTTTCTGTTTTGCACTTATTTCACTGAAATCGAAACTTTTACTGATTTCTACCTGAAACATGCAATTCTACCCTTCATTAGAAGGTAGTAATTGCGAAATCAGTCGTATAATGCAAGCTCATTAATACCAGCAAAAAACAGAAAACATATTTTAAGATAAAAAAATCAGTGGCTGGGAAAGAGACTAAACACTAGTTCATATAACTACGTTTTCAATCTCTCACCGCACATAGCCTGGGGACGAGAATAAAAAACTAAAACGTTTTATCCTTCCTCCCCGTACAGCGACTAGGGACGAGAGTAACTCGAGAACAACGTTACCCGCTTGAACGGAACGTTTTCTCTCCTCTTTCTCCCTCCGTCTCTATCTCTCTCTCTCTTTCTCTCTTGATTTCGCACCTAAGAGAAGAGCCCGATTATATTTCGTCAAAAAAACATGTTATTTGACTAAAGGAAAAAACTGAAAGGTTTTTCAAATAAAAAGTTCCTTTAAAATAGAATTTAAAACATTTAAGCTAAGAAAGAATGAACAAAACGTCAGAATCGATTTACTCTTACTGCAAAGTGAAACCGTGATACACTCTCTCTCTATCGTAACGATAGAGCGCATGTTGAACGTCCTGAACGTCAACAACTGCGTAGCATAAATAAAACTAAACGTTAGTTCATCTTTGAAAACAGTACGAAGACTATCAAAGAAATTCTTTCATAAAATATTACATTTAAAAAGTTTTAAATCCTTAGCTCTTTAAAAGCTAATTACGATATAAAGGGCTCAACGTTGATTAACTTCGGTTTCCAAGTTAGGACCGCCTACTCTCAGGAAAGGTCTATATAAACAAAACATTAAAATTATTTTTATATGTTTATAATAAATGGAAAGTTAATCGAAGAGGCCTAATAAAGGCGGAGAGATATAAAATATATAGAGGAAAATCTATAACGTGATATAATTACTAAAAGCCTAAACACACTTCCGTCTAAGGGAAGGGTCGGCCATTTAAAAGTGAAAGAAAGTCCATACTCTCTTTGTCACCATAATTAAATCTATCCAAAACGAGTTCAAGATTTAAGATGAAGATAAAACACCTGCATAGCGAAAGCTCAAAACTAGAATAAAGTACTTCACCAATTAGTTGTGAAAAAACTCCAGATTAGCAACAGCGAGTAAGTACGTCTTGTCGATAGCTCGACAGAGAGAAAATTGAGTCTTTGTTTACATTGAGTACTGGGTATCTGTACGACAGATGGCGCTGTTGGGCACACCCGCAACCTGTGTAGCGATCGCTGGCGAGTTTTTACCGTAGAGTTGTCTGTCGGGCAACAGAGTTGCAGCTATATAATCACCGGCTAAGTTAAATATTGAAAAAAACATGTTATTTGACCAAAGGAAAAAAAAAAAACTGAAAGGTTTTTCAATTAAAAAGTTCCTTTAAAAAAAGAATTTAAAACATTTAAGCTTTGAAAGAATAATGAACAAAACGTCAGAATCGATTTACTCTTTCTGCAAAGTGAAACCGTGATACTCTCTCTCTCTATCGTAACGATAGAGCGCAAACTGAGTAGTATAAATAATCTAAGCGTTAGTTCATCTTTGAAAACAGTACAAAGACTATTCAAAGAAATTCTTTCATAAAATATTTATTAAAAATATTCATTTAAAAGGTTTTAAATCATTAGCTCTTTAAAAGCTATTTACGATTGCAAAGGGCTCAACGTTGTTTAACTTCGGTTTCCAAGTTAGGACCGCCTACTCTCAGGAAAGGTCGCATATAAACAAAACATTAAAATTTATTTTTATATGTTTATAATAAATGGAAAGTTAATCGAAGAGGCCTAATAAAGGCGGAGAGATATAAAATATATAGAGGAAAATCTATAATTAATTTATAACGTGATAAGATAATTACTAAAAGCCTAAACACACTTCCGTCTAAGGGAAGGGTCGGCAATTTAAAAGTGAAAGAAAGTCCATACTCTCTTTGTCACCATAATTAAATCTATCCAAAACGAGTTAAAGATTTAAGATGAAGATAAAACACCTGCACTGCGAAAGCTCAAACCAGAATATAGTACTTCACCAAAGATGATGGGAAAAACTCCAGGTTTCAACAGCGAGTAAAGTGCGTCTTGTCGACACGTCGACAGAGAGAAAATTGAGTCTTTGTTTACATAGAGCTTGGTATCTGGCCGACAGATGGCGCTGTTGGGCACACCCGCAACCTGTATGGCGATCGCTGGCGAGTTTTTTCTGTACAGTTTGTCTGTCGAGCAACAGAGTTGCAGCTATATATTCACCGGCTAAGTTAAATATTTAAAATTGCTAATTTACAGTTACAGTACTGTATTAATATTGTAAATACTGTACGTACTGTAAATCACTTTAATACTTTCACAAGGATGCTTTATTAGTAGATGCCTGCGCTATGTCTCATAATATATGTACAGTACTACAGTAGGCCCTGCTGCTTCCTTCGGTTGTCTTGGATGACCGCGGAGGTAGCAGCAGTGGGGGATTCAGCGTTATGAAGCTTTATCTGTTTTGGATATCGGGGAAGGGTGGGCTGTGGCACCCTAGCAGTACCAGCCGAACTCGGTTAAGTACCTCATCACGCTAGGAGGAACGTAGAGAGGAAAGGTCCCCTTTTTTCATTTGTTTGATGTCGGCTACCCCCCCCCCAAAATTGGGGGAAGTGCCTTGGTGTATGTATGTACTACAATATAAAATCAGCAAAAGAATAATTTCCACTAAATCACCAACATTATCTTCTAAGTTGTATACAGTATCCTCCTTTTAATAAGGGCCTCGTATTGGTATTTACTATCGGTTCTGGTAAATTAGCCCGTATAGTAAAAATGATTAGGATAGGCAATTGTCCTCTTATATAATGACAACCTTTTGGATTGTAACTAGTAGGAAAAGGGACTACCAAGGCAGATTTTCTCAAACTTTTTAACTATTGGTTCATTGATTTTATTCTTGAAAAATATAAAAAAGCTAATGTTTATAAATAGTTTCAAGTCTACGTATTAACTGGACATACTGTATATCAAAGAATAAGCATATTCAGTACTGTGATTAATTTTCTCCAAAATCATATCTGTAATTGCTCATCATTCTTAATAATTTCACACCCATTCCAGCTCTGCAGAAGACATCATGTTTTAAAGGAGTTAGCTTTGTATAACTAATAAACATACAAAATACTTTAACATTTATTTCCATTTTGTTACAAATATCCACTAGCCTGGTAAAATTCATCCTGATTTACTTTCTTACCATATCCTCCTTTTTATCATAAACTCTAAGTACCAACTCAACCTATTCTACCATATGTTTTTGAATACCATTTATCTCACAAACATATTTCTATATCAGAAACACATACCATGTTACACCTACTCAATACTCTAGGTATCAATATTTTCAAAATACTTGTACATTACTAATGACATCGAGATGGAGAGGTCTAGTCTTCGTAAAGATGAAGATTGTAAGGAGTTCTTGCTACCTGTGGTTGGTGGTCTTCCCATGGAATCATAGGGAAGGGGGAGATGCAGGAGGGGAAGAGATTTTTTCTATTCCTTTTTTAATGGTCAGGAAGTCAGTTGCTTCATTTATATTAACATGATGACTACAAGGTAAGATTCATGTTGAAAAATCCTTTACATACCCAAACACCAAACAAATGGATGTCAATCCTTAGCTTGATAAAGCAAGAATGAGTTTTTCCAATATGGTAACTACCCATGACCTTATATAGTGTAGTACTGTACATAGTACTTTCTTGGATACGGGACGACTAGTTGTACATGTTCAGTACAATGAACTGTACAAATCCACCAATAAGCCTCTAATTTTCAAATCTGTAAACCAAAGCTGCACTTTCAAAACCTATAACCCAATGAATGGGTAGGACAAATTGAAAAAAATACAAATTAGCTCCAAAATAATAATAATAATGTACTGAACCTCACTCCTTTTGACGTGGTGTTATACTTACTCGGAAAGACATTTCAAGGTTTTCTCCACCCCATACATCCATGCCCTCATCATAAACTCCAACCTCCCAGAAGTAGTTTCGCTCAATTGCAAAGAGACTACCTGCCATTATTGGAAACCTGGACAAAAGATTGAATTAATTTAGTTTCAAAATCACAGACAATATTCTTTTTAAAATTCAGTACACTGTCTAGATATACAGCCTAGGCAATAATCAAACTTCTTTTAAACTGTATTCATTACAACAGTTCATTTTACTAAGAGGCATAGGTCACGGATAGGGGTGCAAATTTTACTATAAGTAATCTTTATTACAATTAAAGGTAAAACAAAATATGGGCAAGTAATAAGCTCAAATGTAATTTCAAATGAACTAATTATCCATTAAATTTAACCACAATCGTCGTAAGAAAGGAAACAAACGGTTAGAAAAGAAAAAAAAGTTAAAAAAACTAGGAAGGAATATTACTGTAGCACAAGCGACTCATAACTTTGATGATGTATGACAGAATATTTTCCTAAAAGGTACTCAAGTAAAAAATTTAAATAACTAATATCTTCCTTGTTTTCTTTAATAATTACAAATCCAAATTCATTGAGTATAGATAACAGGTCCACCATCACTTTCAGCGAAGCTGGATAAGGCTGTTAAAACAAAGATGTGGCAATAGTTAGCCGAAGGGTGGCAGATAAGCCCCCACCCACCGGACAGGCCACTGAACTTCCACTATGACTTGCAAGGTGGTTGAGAAGAGAACTTAAACTTATAAGACTCTGGTTTGTATCATCATCATCTTCTCCTACGCCTATTGACGCAAAGGGCCTCAATTAGATTTCGCCAGTTATCTCTATCCTGAGCTTTTAAATCAATACTTCTCCATTCATCATCTCCTACTTCACGCTTCACAGTCCTCAGCCATGTAGGCCTGGGTCTTCCAACTCTTCTAGTGCCAAAGGGCCTCCGTTAGATTTCGCCAGTTGTCTCTATCTTGAGCTTTTAAATCAAGGCTTCTCCATTCATCATCTCCTACTTCACGCTTCACAGTCCTCAGCCATGTAGGCTTGGGTCTTCTAACTTTTCTAGTGCCAAAGGGCCTATCCATTAGATTTTGCTAGTCGGCTCTATCTTGAGCTTTTAAATCAATGCTTCTTCATTCATCATCTCCTACTTCACGCTTCACAGTCCTCTGCCATGTAGGCTTGGGTCTTCCAACTTTTCTAGTGCCAAAGGGCCTCCGTTAGATTTTGCTAGTCGGCTCTATCTTGAGCTTTTAAATCAATGCTTCTCCATTCATCATCTCCTACTTCACATTTCATAGTCCTCAAACTTTTCTAGTGCCAAAGGGTTTCCGTTAGATTTCGCCAGTCATTGCTATCTTGAGCTTTTAGATCAGTGCTTCTCTAATCATCATCTACTTCATGCTTCATAGTCCTCAGCCATGTAAGCCTGGGTCTTTCAACTCTTCTAGTGTCTTGTGGAGCCCTAGGTTTGTATAGTTAGGAAAATTAAAAATTACTTCAAAAATCTATGATTTGTTCCTAAAAGAATACAAATCTACATCCTTTAATAGGAGACTTATCCTAAGATGGGAAGAAATCCATAGAAGCCAACTGGTCGGTCTACTATCCTGGTAAATGTCGAAGCCCTTCAGTTCTGTACAGCAAATTTGATAACTCGTGTCAACCTCCTACATATAACATCTGATCCACAAAATAACGGAGGGACTACTGAACCCAAAGGAAAGGGAAGAAAAATAAAAAGGGTCAGTCGATCATGCATCCAATTCTAAACTTTCATTGTGACCACTCTTAGATGAGAGATTTCCTGTCCCATGAAGTAACTAGATTTATTACACGATCTGTTGCAAGAATACAAGTATCCAAGGGACGTGGGTACACTCCGGTAGGTAATGGGCAGAGATGGTTGTCTGTCATTACCCTCGTTCTCTCCCAAAAGAGTGAGAGATTGTCCAGGAAGGGAAAAGAGGTGCAGTGTCCTTCATCCGAAATGGCAGTGCATGTGCTAAGCTATGTATGAGATTAGTGTGTGCCAATGTTTCTTCCCACTCCACTATGAGATAAAAGGTGTGAGAACACCCCCATACCGAGTACACAGACATCACCCCTACTCAAGAAGGATGTTCCTGATACCGCACTGTCTCGTTCTCAGTGAGATAAATGGTAGGCATCACGAGTAACTGATCACTATTGCTCAGTCTTCCTAAACATCCTTGATGACGTCTATAACTTATTCTCCTCTAGAAGTAACAATAAAGACTCTCCCACAAAGATGAGGCAGAAGAGAAGGAAGACCTTGAAGTTTACCTTTTACTGGTATGCACAGGCCGATGACCATACAGTGGTACCTCTACATACGAATTTAATTCGTTCCACAACCAACTTCGGATGTAGAAAATGTTCGGATGTAGAAACGAATTTTCCCATAAGAATACATGGTAATTCATTTAATTCGTTCCTCAGCCTAAAAAACCCATAATAAATCCTTAATAAATGGCTACACATAATTACACATAACAATAATATAACTGCATAATATGAAAGAAGCATGTAAAAAAGATAATTATAAAGAAATAATAAATAAAAAATGTGTTTTATTGCCACTTTACCTTAGAGACAGGCCAACGCAGGTGTAGGATTTGCTACGCCAGGAGGAGACGGACGATCGGCGAGAAGGTAGACATGGTGTTAACATGTTCTTTAAATAAATACTCTCTCTCTCTCTCTCTCTCTCTCTCTCTCTCTCTCTCTCTCTTGTTCTTTTTCACTGTTAGTGTTAGAGACGTCTATTAATTTTTTCTGAGAGAGAGAGAGAGAGAGAGAGAGAGAGAGAGAGAGAGAGAGAGAGAGAGAGAGAGAGAGAGAGAGAGAGAGAGAGAGAGATTAAACAAAAATGAGAGATTAAACAAAAATGTGTTGTGTACATATGATTTTTAACAGCGTTAACGAGTTGAAAGACAGTTAAATGTAACTAAAAAAACAATATCAGCGAATCTGAATTCCTTTAATAACTAAAACAAATATTGATACACACACACTCGTGTGCGTATGCGCAAACACACACACACGCACGAGGAGACACGATCGGCGAGGAGGTAGAGATGGTGACTGCGATAACATACCGTAACTTACACTACGGAAATTTTAATCTAACTTAGCTTATTTATTTTTTTTTTATTTTTATATTTCATATTTTTTACATTTTTTTCTTTTAATTTTTATTTTCATCACTTTCAGTGACGAGTTACGGTATGTTATCGCAGTCACCATCTCTACCTCCTCCCCGACCGTCTCTCTTATTGCGTAGCAATTCTTGCACCTGTGTGTGTGTTTGTGCATACGCACACGAGTGTGTGTATCAATATTTGTTTTAGTTAATAAAGGAATTCAGATTAGCTGTTATTACTTTCTTAGCTACATTTAATTGTTTTTCAACTCGTTGACGCTGTTAAAAATCATATGTACACTAAACACATTTTTGTTTAATCTCTCTCTCTCTCTCTCTCTCTCGGAAAAAAAAATAATAGACGTATCTAACACTATAACAGCGAAGAAGAACGAGAGAGAGAGAGAGAGAGAGAGAGAGAGAGAGAGAGATTTTATTTGAAGAACATGTTAATGCTATGTTTAGAGGGAAACAGAAAAAGAGAGAAGTCTTATTTAAAAGAGCTTGTTAATGCTATCATGGTTTTCTTTACTTCACTTTTTTTCTTTCTTTCTGTTTATCACGCTGGTCCTTCTCACAAATGATCGTTGCCAACAATCTCTTTGTCCTTTATCCCTATCAACAAGAGGCGTTCTATCTCTTCCAGGGTATTGCTAAGATGTCTTATAATAATAGTGATCCCCTTCGATGGTTATTTGCTTTAATGGCTGCCTTCAGCTTGATGATCCTCGAGATCATAGGCCTATTCCGGCCATATTGTTTAGCCATACAGTATCACTCACATGCACACTGCTCTCATGTTTTTCTATAATTTCTTGCTTCAATTCTAATGAAAGAATTGCCTTCTTCCTGTACTGAAACTTAGCTTCTTAGGCACCATGATTATAGGTAAAATAAAAAAGGAAATGTGAGAAAAGGATGAAAATAAGCACTGTTAATAACAGACCAAACAGAGGACAACCACACGATACACACAAGAATAGAGAACTGAGCACTCGACGCTCAATGGCGTAATGTTTACTTTGTGTGTCGAAATAAAATTCGGGTGTAGAGTCAAAAATTTGCTCGAATTTTACTTCGGATGTAGATACGTTCGTGTGTAGAGGTTCCACTGTACTCTCACGGGGCAAGAGACCAGTGGAACTCTATGAAGAGATAAAACAACCAGTTTTTATGTCCTTGGTGCAGAGACACTGCAGATAAGAAAAACTGCAAATACTTCCTTCCTTCTAAAAATCCCTCACACACAACAAATGTCAACAGAATTAGGCTATCTAAAAAAAGGAGCAAAATATTAAAACAGCCAGATGAAGACAACTGAAGTACATTTGTATTATCTGGCAGCTGAAAACAAAGTGGGATCTCAGTGGCCTGTCGGATAAGAGGTACTTACCCGCTACCCTCCAGCTAGCTACCGCCACCTTATTAACTTTTACCAGCCGTATTTAGCTTCGCTAAAAGCGTACTCCTATCAAAAGACATAAGTCTGTATTAGTGTAAGAACACACTTACCTTGTTGGACCGACAGGGTTCCTGCGTCATCGCTGTTCACTCTCGCTAATTTCTATCCACTTGAAATGTCCACTCCAGGTGAAACCACCAACCTGAAAAGGTATATAGGGAGTACATATCAATAAAATATTAAATTCTTAATATCTAACATTCAATATTTTTCAGCAACAGTAAACAATAATTGATGCTATCACTTCAAGAGAAGCAGTTCAATCAGATGAGTCACTTCAAGATCAAATATAATCACAAGGATTCTCATTCAAGTGCACGGATGTGGGTGACCTCAAGAACAAAGCATCCACATTTCCCAGGAACATGAGCAAAGGAAATGTGTGGTCAATCAAAGTCAAACTACACCCAAAGGGACACTGCCATATGTTTGCATGGTAATTCAGCAATTCTGTATATATAACACTGGAAGTTTATCTTACTTCTGTCTAATGTTATCTCTATTACCTTACAATTATAATCTTAATGTTATGTGAGTGTTTAAATAGAAGTATTTAACGTGTCAAGAGTTATTCAATATCAATGCATGGTGAACTACATGTGGGTACATACTAATGTACATTTATACTTCACTGAATATGAAGTTTTTTATAGTTTAAATATGAACGATATATTTTAATGTTGTTACTGTTCTTAAAATATTTCATTGTAATTGTTAATTGCTTCTCTTGTAGTTTATATATTGCCTTGGTTACTTTTGTCTCTGGGCTACTTTTCCCTGATGGGGCCTCTGGGCTTATAGCATCCTGCTTTTCCAACTAGGGTTGTAGCTTAGCTAGTAATAATAATAATAATAATAATAATAATAATAATAATAATAATAATAATAATAATAATAATAATAATAATAATAAGTCTGATCCTCTTTACTATCTACAACTGAAATTCATATTCATAGACTTGGCAACTTGACAGGAAAAAATAAATACCAAAATAATATAGTGTATTAAATCACTACACTTTATATTAAATCTACTAAAATACTATACTATACTTACTTATGTTCAATGCCTTTATCTTGGGAGATAATAGATAAAACTAAAGAGACAACCAACTACAAAGCTATAATTTTTAACAATTCCTTCAATCAAATCTCCCAAGCTAAAAGTGACAATTTCTTAAAACACACTCAAGAGTTTTCGCCATAAAAAAACCCAGTTACAAAACTATCAAAAGCACTTTACCCATAACCAAAAACATGCAGACAAGGAAGCAATTTCCACATTTTAATAAAAATCCTTTATAAAGCATTAATCACACCATGGAGTCTTTCCACATTAAGGTGAAATACACAAGGTCCTCAGCTTACAAACTTAATTGGTTCCGAGAAGCTGTTTGTAAGTCAAATGATTTAAAAATCCAACCTGAATTCCATGCTTATGATTTCCAGCTATGAAAGGTCAACAAATATGTTATTTTCATTAGTAAAATAAATTTTTGAATATACTTACCCGATAATCATGTAGCTGTCAACTCTGTTGCCGACAAAAATCTACGGTCGGGATACGCCAGCGATCGCTATACAGGTGGGGGTGAACACCACAGCGCCATCTGTGGTCAGGTACTCTAGTACTTCTTGTCAACACCACCTCAATTTTTTCCTCGGTCCACTGGTTCTCTATGGGGAGGAAGGGTGGGTCAATTAAATCATGATTATCGGGTAAGTATATTCAAAAATTTATTTTACTAATGAAAATAACATTTTTCAATATTAATCTTACCCGATAATCATGTAGCTGATTCACACCCAGGGTGGTGGGTGGAGACCAGCATACATGTTAACACAGAAGCTAAGTATCCCGTATTTTATTTTATTAGTTATTCAAAAATAACATAAAATAAATAAGTACCTGGTAAGGAAGACGACTTGAACCATTACTCTGCCTTTATTAAGTACGTCTTTCTTACTGAGCGTAGCGGTCCTCTTAGGATGCTGAACGACTCTTAGGTGCTGAAGTATAGAGGGCTGCAACCCATACTAAAGGACCTCATCACAACCTTTAACCTCGGCGCTTCTCAAGAAAGAATTGACCACCCGCCAAATCAACAAGGATGTGGAAGGCTTCTTAGCCAACCGTACAACCCATAAAAAGTATTCAAGAGAAAGGTTAAAAAGGTTATGGGATTATGGGAATGTAGTGGCTGAGCCCCCGCCTACTACTGCATTCGTTGCTACGAATGGTCCCAGGGTGTAGCAGTTCTCGTAAAGAGACTGGACATCTTTGAGATATAATGATGCGAACACTGACTTGCTTCTCCAATAGGTTGCATCCATAACACTCTGCAGAGAACGGTTCTGTTTGAGGGCCACTGAAGTAGCCACAGCTCTCACTTCATGTGTCCTTACCTTCAGCAAAGCAAGGTCTTCTTCCTTCAGATGAGAATGTGCTTCCCTAATCAGGAGCCTGAATAGGTAAGAAACTGAGTTCTTAGACCTTGGAAGAGAAGGCTTCTTGATAGCACACCATAAGGCTTCTGATTGTCCTCGTAAAGGTTATGACCTTTTTAGATAGTACCTAAGAGCTCTAACTGGGCAAAGTACTCTCTCCAGTTCGTCCCCCACCAAGTTGGACAGGCTTGGGATCTCGAACGACTTAGGCCAAGGACGTGAAGGAAGCTCGTTTTAGCAAAAAACCGAGCTGCAAGGAACATGTAGCCGTTTCAGATGTGAAAACTATGTTCCTGCTGAAGGCGTGGATCTCACTTACTCTTTTAGCTGTTGTCAAGCACACGAGGAAAAGAGTTTTTAATGTGAGGTCCTTAAAAGAGGCTGATTGGAGAGGTTCAAATCTTGATGACATAAGGAACCTTAGGACCACGTCTAGATTCCAGCCTGGAGTGGACAACCGACGTTCCTTTGAGGTCTTAAAAGACCTAAGGAGGTCCTGTAGATATTTGTTGGTGGAAAGATCCAAGCCTCTGTGGCGGAAAACCGCTGCCAACATACTTCTGTAACCCTTAATCGTAGGAGCTGAAAGGGATCTTACGTTCCTTAGATGTAACAGGAAGTCAGCAATCAGGGTTACAGTGGTACTGGATGAGGAAACTGCATTGGCCTTGTACCAGCTTCGGAAGACTTCCCCTTTAGACTGATAGACTCTGAGAGTGGATGTCCTCCTTGCTCTGGCAATCGCTCTGGCTGCCTCCTTCGAAAAGCCCCTAGCTCTTGAGAGTCTTTCGAAAGTCTGAAGGCAGTCAGACGAAGAGCGTGGAGGTTTGGATGTACCTTCTTTACGTGAGGTAGACGTAGAAGGTCCACTCCTAGAGGAAGAGTCCTGGGAATGTCGACCAGCCATTGCAGTACCTCTATGAACCATTCTCTCGCGGGCCAGAGCGGAGCCAACCAACGTCAGCCGTGTCCCTTTGCGAGAGGCGAACTTCTGAAGTACCCTGTTGACAATCTTGAACGGCGGGAATGCATACAGGTCGAGATGGGACCAATCCAGCAGAAAAGCATCCACGTGAACTGCTGCTGGGTCTGGAATCGGAGAACAATACAACGGGAGCCTCTAGGTTATCGAGGTAGCGAACAGATCTATGGTTGGCTGACCCCACAGGGCCCAAAGTCTGCTGCAAACATTCTTGTGAAGGGTCCACTCTGTGGGGATGACCTGACCCTTCCGGCTAAGGCGATCTGCCATGACATTCATATCGCCCTGAATGAACCTCGTTACCAGCGTGAGCTTTCGATCTTTTAACCAGATGAGGAGGTCCCTTGCCATCTAGAAACAACTTCCACGAATGAGTCCCTCCCTGCTTGGAGATGTAAGCCAAGGCTGTGGTGTTGTCAGAGTCCACCTCCACCACCTTGTTAAGCTGGAGGGACTTGAAGTTTATCAATGTCAGATGAACCGCCAACAGCTCCTTGCAATAGATGTGAAGTGTCCTTAGCTCCTGATTCCATGTTCCCGAGCATTCCTGTCCGTCCAAAGTCGCACCCCAGCCCGTGTCTGATGCGTCAGAGAAGAGACGGCGGTCGGGTTTCTGAACAGCCAAAGGTAGACTTCCTTGAGAAGAAAGCTGTTCTTTCACCACGTGAAAGTAGACCTCCTCTCTTCGGAAACAGGAACTGAGATCGTCTCTAGCGTCATGTCCTTTATCCAGTGAGCCGCTAGATGATACTGAAGGGGGGGAGGTGGGGTCTCCCTAACTCGATGAACAGTGCCAGCGATGAAAGTGTCCCTGTTAGACTCATCCACTACCTGACTGAGCATCGGTTCCTTCTCAGCATGCTCAGGATGCAATCTAGGGCTTAGTATATCTTTGGGGCCGACGGAAAAGCCCGAAAAGCTCGACTCTGAAGATCCATACCCAGGTAGACAATGGTCTGGGATGGGACGAGCTGGGACTCCTCAAAATTGACCAGGAGGCCCAGTTCCTTGGTCAGATCCATAGTCCATCTGAGAATCTCCAGACAGCAACGACTTGTGGGAGCTCTTAAAAGCTAGTCGTCTGACGGAGCCGGACACAAGATCATGGTACTGCTGCACAGTCTGTGAACTGTCAACCATGGGGAAGCGAGGAAGTACAGTGACAACCCGAAGCTGTCTAGACTGTCTGGGTCGTACAGACAACTCCTTATCGGGTTGCTGAGGTTGCCGCACTGCGTCACAACAAGACACTTCTGCTGGTTGTTGAACGTCTTCCCAGTGACACACTGACTCCGTAAACAAAAAATCCTCTAACAAGGACTAAGCTTGGACTGCATGTCTTGCAACACAGCTCAAGGTCTATGGGAGCAGGTGTGGTAACAGACGGGGTTAGCGACTGAAGTGGAACCATTACCCTCCCTGGAAGCATGCTATGCTTAAATAAAAGTCCATAGGAGGCTAAGCAGCTAAAGGCTCCTCTCCAAATGACAGAGTCCTCAAGGGAAAATCAGAAGGAGGGAGAATAGCACTTTCTCATCTACAGGAACCATATCCGAGAAAAGCTAAGTTCTCTCAGTGAGGGTTTCACTGGTGCAAAAGCAGCAGACTAGAAGGCAACGTATGAAACTGCTTGACAGTCTAGTGAGTTGGCAACAACCAAAGATGTGTGACTGAGAAGCATGCGGTAAGGTATGCAGCATGGCGTGCGGCTTATGCTGCATGGGATGAGGCTCATGCTGCATGGGATGAGGCTCATGCTGCATGGGATGAGGCTCATGCTGCATGGTATGAGACTCATGCTGCATGGGATGAGGCTCAAGCTGCAAGGGATGAGGCTTATGCCGCATGCGTTGAGGAGGATGCCGCATAATATGAGGCTCCTGCCTCATGGGTTGAGGCGGTTGCCGCATAGCATGAGGGTTTTGCCTCATGGTTTGAGGAGGATGCCGCATAGCATGAGGCTCCTCATAAGCATGAGGCTGCCTCATGGGTAGAGGAGGATTTTTTTTTTAAAGAAATCTGAACCTGACACTAATCTAGCTGTCCGAGGATTTACCTGGTGAGACATCAGTCTCTTTACCAGCGAGTTTTACCAGATTTCCCCGGGCCACCACGTGACACAATTGGTAGTAATTCATTCAAATTACCCCTAATGAGTCAATATGGATAAATATCAACACAACATCGTGTTCAAATAGAAATAAATTTCTACCTCATACTTGGGATCGAACGCTAGCCCCTTCTAATGAAAGGCCAGGTCGAAACCAACCATGCCACGAGAGCCCATTCAATAGTTGAGGTTCTTGCCTCAAGAGTGGAGGTGGCTGCCGCAAGAGTTGAGGTTGCTGCCTCAAGGATGGTGGAGGTTGCCGCAACGCGAGAGGTTGCTGCATAGCGCTGGTATCTGGCAACTCCCAATGCGGCAGCTCACGCGTGGAGGTAGGTTGAGGAACCTCAACTTCATACGTCTGGCAGGGTGGACTGCGCAGAGGTGGAGTTGAGGTTGCTGCCTCGAGGATGGTGGAGGTTGTCGCACCGCAAGAGGTAGCTGCCTCGAGGATGGAGGAGGTAGTCGCAACGCATTAGGCTCCTACCTCAAGGGTAGAGGAGGTTGCTGCAAAGCATAAGGCTCCTGCCTCAAGTGTTGAGGAGGTTGCCGCGTGGCAAGAGGCTCCTGCCTCAAGGAAAGTGGAGGTTGCTGCACAGAGCTGGTATCTGGCAACTCCCAATGCGGCAGCTCACGCATGGAGGTAGCTTGAGGAACCTCAACATCATACGTCTGGCAGGCTGGACTGCGTAGAGGTGGAGGAGCGCTCGCAGGAGGAGGTGTGTTAACCTTCTCTGCCTGAAACTCCTGCATCAACACCGCAAGCTGAGACTGCATTGTCAGCAGCATAGACCACTAGAGTTTAAGAAAGACAACAACAAACGGAGCTACTGTCCGTTGAAACTGAGGGTCTAAAACAGCTGGTGCGGCAACAGACGGAGTTACTGTCTGTTGCGATACCACCTTGCCTCTCTGGGAGGTGTGCAGTTGTCGTACTGCAGCAAGTCCGAACTGACCCAGTGCTAATGGCACCACCTAGGAGTTGGACTTGCGCGGAAGGGACCGACTTGCACTTAAAAGCTGCAAGATTTGGTCCATGGTTTCTGCGAGAAACCTCTTCCGCAGACGAGGAATAAATGGGCTCTCTCGTCTTTGTGTGGGTGGGGTGATCACGTCGGCTATGTGAGTTGGTTACACCCGAAACCACGGAGGGAAACGTCTGTTCGTCGATCAAGGCCTGCTGAACCCATAAGTCCTTCGACATTACTTCTCCCCTGGGCTTGGGAGCTTGTAAGAGGTCCCAGACTAGGCGAACAACTGGCACGAACAGACGAACCCTCGAACGCAACACTGTAAAACTTTGCGCTTATCACTTTATCACTTTTGATTTTCTGTTTGCACTTATTTCACTGAACTCGAAACTTTAAGTGGTTTGTACCTAAAACACGCAATTCTATCCTTCATTAAAAGTTAGTAATTGCGAAAACAGTATTACAATGTAACAGAAAAACATAATGAAAGATAAATAATTCAGTGGCTGGAAAAGAGATTAAACACTAGATCAAATAAACTACGTTTAAAATCTCTCACCGCATAAAGTCTGAGAACAAGAATAAAACTCTAGAAACGTTTACCTTCTTCCCCTAAAGAGACTAGGGAGAAGAACAAAAACGATAACAACGTTACCCGCTTGAACGAAACGTTTATCCTCCTCTCTCTCCCTCCGTCTCTATCTCTCTCTCTCTCTTTCTTGACTTAGCACCTGAGAGAAGAGCCCAATTATATATATCGTTAAAACATATTATTGTTAAAGGAAAAAAACTGAAAGGTTTCCCAAATAAAAAGTTCCTTTATTAGAATAGAACCATTTAAGCTAAGAAAGAATGAACAAAACGCTAGAATCGGTTTACTCTTACTGCAACGTGACACCGTGATAGACTCTCTCTCTATCGTAACGATAGAGCGCAAGTTGAACGTTCTGAACGTCAACAACTGCAGAGACAAAACAAAACGTTAGTTCAACTTTGAAAACAGTACAAGACTATCAAAGAAATTCTTTCAAAAACATTAAAATAGCATAATATGTTAACAGGTAAAAACGAAATGACGGGCTCAAAGTTAATTAACTTCGGTACCAAGAAAAGACCGCCTACTATTAGGAAAGGTCGAATATAAACAAATATAAAAATTAATTTAAATAAGTTTATAATAAAAGGAAGTTAATCAAAGAGGCCTATAAAAGGCGGAGAGATATAAAATAATTCTATAACTTTGTTAAGCAAAATTAAGAGAGTCTATACTCTCTTCGACACCAACACTTCCGTCTAAGGGAAGGGTCGGCCATTTAAAAGTGAAAGAGAGTTCATACTCTCTTCGTACCAAAATTAAATCAACAATTAAATCAAATTAATTCCAAAAACTTGCTAAGCTAATGATATAGCTTCCTGAATAGCGAAGGCTAAACTCTAGAGCAAATACATCACCAAATCGTGAGCAATAACTCCAGAATCAACAGCGTATCCATGTAGGTCTAGCCGGAGGCACGACAGAGGAAAAATTGAGGTGGTGTTGACAAGAAGTACTAGAGTACCTGACCACAGATGGCGCTGTGGTGTTCACCCCCACCTGTATAGCGATCGCTGGCGTATCCCGACCGTAGATTTCTGTCGGCAACAGAGTTGACAGCTACATGATTATCGGGTAAGATTAATATTGAAAAAGTCAGGTTTCACATGAAATAGATATCAGGTTATTAGAAAAGTTATTTTGCTTACTTTATTAAATTACCTATCGTTTTATTCCAGTATTTCTTTATCTTATCATTGTTATTTTCAGTTGGATTTGAGTTTGTATCTACGAATGTTTGTATGTTAAGGACCTTAAGTAGATATACCTACAACAGCAAGCACAATAAACGCATAATGGTACACCGTAGCCGGATAACAAATCATGCAATTAGTACAAACCAAAATTACCCTATTGTAAAATACCAAACTGAACTGATATTGCAAATCATAAAATATATCTCTTAATGCTTTCTTTCACAATGAACATTGTGGTACAATGTCAATGGGTCTTTCTAAGGAAAAATGTATGGGAAATATCTAACAAAAATACAAAGAAACATTAATCAGGTGTTCTTTTAACATTTCAGTACAGTACAAAAAAAGGGAACATTAATCAGGTGTTCTTTTAACATTACAGTACAGTACAAAAAAAGGGAACATTAATCTGGTGTTCTTTTAACATTACAGTACAGTATAAAAAAAACAAAGGAACATAAATCAGGTGTTCTTTTAACATTACAGTACAATACAAAAAACAAAGGAACAATAATCAGGTGTTTTCTTAACATTACAGTACAGTACAAAAAAAAAAAACAAAGGAACATTAACATCATTCTTTTAACATTACATTACTATTAAGGGGAATAATAACAAATTTCAAAAGTAATTCTTGTTTTTCCTAGCTATACAAACCATAAGTCTTTTAATACAGTATAGACTAGCAGCCCTGGATCGGCCAGTTAATCATTAACGTGGTAATTCTTTCACTATAGATGGCGTAAGGGGAAAGCCCCACCTTACGGTAATAGAATAGCCAGTTTAGTCCTTCGGTTTAGGGGCGAGAGGGATAACTGATGTAGGGAAGTAATTCGAACGACTCAGGTTCGTATAGCCAAGAAGTAGTGCAGTAAAGTTTACCTAGTATTTTTTAGTTCCTAAATAGATCACAAAAAAAATCTATATTTTCCCAATGCAAACGTTTCAAGAAATTAGATTTTCATAAAAATGACAAATTCGGAGATAATTTGTATTTTTCCTAACCATACAAACCTTAGCTATTTACATTGGGTTTACTTTCGGCGTAGCTGAAATTGACGAGCCAATAGATTTTAACGAGGATTAACTACCCCCGCACTAGTTAGTGGGGGTAGGGGAAGGGGTAGCTTGCTACCCCTTCCCCCCCCCCCACACACCGGTGATTTGCTTCACTTCACTTAGAGGTAGGACTTGACTTGGGGGACAGGGCTGGCGGGCAAATATGTGTAAATAGCTAAGGTTTGTATGGTTAGGAAAAATACAAATTATCTCCGAATTTGTCATTTGTTCCGTAACCAAAATACAAACCACGCTATCTACATTGGGTGACTTACCCCTTAGGAAGGGTGGAAAGTCCCCAGCCTTACTGACTTTGGTTTTTTCCCGGGGACTCCGACTCCAAGTGAATAGCACTCGAGAAAAGGAGTCCCTGCACCTCACAAGTTCCTCGCTTCGCAAGGAACGTGTGGCCTACATAAGTTGTGTGTGGAGGAAGAGCGTGACTCGTCCTATGAAGTTGACCTTGAGACCTTTAGATAGGAATCCAGGATAGGACGTTCCCAATACCACCTCGTCAGGGTATGGGGGACGCGACAGTATTAAGCTTAATACTAGGAGCACAAGGAAGCATGGATTACCTGCAGAGGTTAAGGTCAGCTATGCGAAGACCAGGATGCTGCTTTCCCAAGAGAGGGGAGGATGAAGAAAGAAGTAAGGGCCAGACATACTCTTTCATTCACACAGACTAAAACAGGGTAACAACGCCCTCAACCTACTGCTACTTGTCCATAAAGGAGCCTGAGGCTAGACCAGCTGTTGTGCAGCCACCACAGGGCCGATAGAAAAGGTATCGAGGCTCCTGTGGTTCACGTCCTGCAGGTAGTGGGCTGTGAAGGTCGTCTGACGCTTCCAAACCCCAGCTTGAAGTACCTGCGTCACAGAGAAGTTTCTCTTGAAGGCCAGGGACGTAGCGATGCCCGACGTCGTGTGGCCTAGGGCGACGTGACGGAGGAGGGTCCGGATTCAAGGCGTGATGGATAACCCTTCGAATCCAAGCCGAGATGGTGTTCTTGGTGACCCTCCACTTCGTCCTGCCTGTACTAACAAACAATGCTTGCACCTGAGGACGAATTGCAGCTGTTCTCTTCAAGTAACACCTAAGACTCCTCACTGGACACAATAGCAGCTGGTCTGGGTCGCTTATTACAGAACGGAGACTCGCGACCCTGAAAGAGTCGAACAGTGGGTCCGGCACTCCAGGGTTCTGAGTCTTGGCAACAAACTCAGGGACGAACCTGAACGTTACCTCCCCCCATCCCCTTGAATGGGCGACGTCGTACGAGAGACCATGAAGTTCACTAACTCGTTTGGCAGAGGCCAAAGCGAGTAGGAAAGCCGTCTTCCAAGATAGGTGGCGATCAGAGGCCTGGCGTAATGGTTCGAAGGGAGGTCTCTTAAGAGCCCTGAAGACCCGAACCACGTTCCAAGGAGGAGGTCTCACTTCTGACTGAGGGCAGGTAAGCTCATAGCTACGTATGAGTAGAGAGAGTTCCAGCAAGGAGGAAATGTCCACTCCTTTCAGCCTAAAAGCCAGGCTTAAGGCTGAGCGATAGCCTTTCACCGCTAAGACCGAAAGGCGCATTTCCTCCCGCAAATAAACGAGAAACTCCGCTATTGCTGGAATAGTGGCATCCAGTGGAGAGATACCCCTCCCACGACACCAACCACAGAAGACTCTCCACTTCGCCTGGTAGACTCTCTCAGAGGACTTTCGCAGGTGCCAAGACCTTCTCTCTGCAACCTGTTGCGAAAAGCCTCTCTCCGTGAGGAGACGCTGGACAGTCTCCAGGCGTGAAGCCGAAGCAAGGCTACGGCTTTGTGGAAGATGTTGCAATGTGGTTGTCTGAGTAGCTCGTGTCGTGGGGAAGTTCTCTCGGGAGCTCCGTGAGGAGCTGCAGAAGGTCCGGGAACCATTCCGTGTGATGCCATAGCGGAGCTATCAGAGTCATCGACAAGTTGACCGATAGTCTGGTCCTGTTGAGCATTCTTCTCATCAGACAGAAGGGTGGAAAGGCGTACATGTCGATGTTGTCCCACCGTTGTTGGAAAGCATCTTGCCAGAGTGCCTTGGGGTCTGGGACTAGGGAGCAGTACAGGGGCAGCTTGAAATTCAAAGCTGTCGCGAACAGATCCACGGTCGGGGAACCCCACAAAGTCAGGACTTTGTTGGCTATCTGAGGATCCAAAGACCACTCGGTACTCACTATCTGTGAAGCCCTGCTCAGACTGTCGGCGAGCACATTCCTCTTGCCAGGAATGAAGCGAGCTGATAGTGTTATCGAGTGGACTTCGGTCCACCTCAGAATCTCTACTGCAAGATGGGATAGCTGCTGCAAAAAAGTACCTCCCTGCTTGTTGATATAAGCCACTACTGTGGTGTTGTCGCTCATCACCACCACGGAGTGACCCGCCAGGGTCCGTTGGAACTGTTGAAGAGCCAGGAAAACAGCCTTCATTTCTAGCAGGTTGATATGCAGGTACTTTTCTGATTCTGACCAAAGGCCTGAGGTCCTCTGATTCAGAATGTGCGCCCCCTACCCTTCTTTTCACGCGACCGAAAACAGTGTCAATTCCGGGGGGAGGACGAGAAGATCCACTCCCTTTCGCAGGTTCTCGTCGACCAGCCACCACCGCAAGTCCGCCTGTTCCGAAGGTTCTATTGGGACAAGGAAGTCCGGGGAATCGGATCCTTGATTCCATCGGGACTTGAGCCGCCACTGCAGGGATCTCATCCTGAGACGGCCGTTTGGAACCAGACGAGTCAGGGAGGACAGGTGACCTAAGAGACGCAGCCACGATTGGGCAGGAAGCTCTTCTCGCCTGAGGAAGGGTTCCACCACCCTCTTCAGCCTTGCTATCCTGTCGTCTGATGGAAAAGCTTTGTGGAGATTGGTGTCTAACAACATGCCTAGATAAACCAGTCGTTGTGACGGCTGCAGAGAGGACTTCTCAAGATTTACCACGGTCCCCAGATCCTGGCAAAGTCCCAGAAGCCTGTCTCCGTGTCGAAGAAGAGTCGACTCCGAGTCTGCTAGGATCAGCCAGTCGTCCAGATAACGGAGGAGACGGATGCCGTTCCTGTGCGCCCAAGACGAAATCCGGGTACACACTCTGGTGAACACCTGAGGTGCTGTGGAGAGACCGAAGCACAGCACCTTGAACTGGTAGGTCTTGCTGTCTAGGCTGAATCTCAAGTACTTCCTGGAAGACGGATGAATTGGGATCTGGAAGTACGTGTCCTTCAGATCCAGTGTGCACATGAAGTCTTGTGATCTCACCGCAAGTCTGACCGTGTCCGCTGTCTCCATGCTGAACGGAGTTTGCTTGACAAACTTGTTCAGAGCTGAGAGGTCGATGACGGGTCTCCAGCCTCCAGACGCCTTCTTTACAAGAAAGAGTCGACTGAAGAAGCCTGGGGAGCCGTCGACGACCTCCTGGAGAGCATCCTTCTTGAGCATGGTCTCGACTTCCACCCGAAGGGCTAGCCCCTTTACCGATCCCATGGCATAGGAGCTCAATGACACTGGATTCGCTGTCAGGGGAAGTTGAGATGTCGTGAATGGGACGCGATACCCTTGGCCAATCACGGAGACCATCCAAGCATCGGCCCCATGTTGCTGCCACCTGTGCACGCAACTTTGAAGGCATCCCCCCACAGGTGGATACGCGGGGGGGACTGCCACTCCTAGCGTTTGCGCCCGCGGCCGCTCCCTCTAGGAGTCTTGCCTCCCCTGGAGGGCTTACCGCCCCTCTTGTCCTTGGCAGGAAAGGGCTGAGGCTTAGACACCACTTTCTTAGCTGCCGGCGCCTGCTTCGGTGTGTTGCAAGGCTGCTGCTGATGTTGCTGCGGAGCTGGAGGCTTGTAGGGCCGAGACGCAAGGGCCCTTTGGAGGAGGGAGTCCAGGCTAGACATCCTCCACCTCTCAGCTGTTCGTTCCATGTCTTGGGGCTCAAACAAATTCCCCCCAAGAAGGGAGGCGTGTCTGAGCCTGCAAACATCCACGGCAGGGACCTTCGGATGGATCTTCTCGGTCACCGCATCACGACGCTTCAGCACCGAGTTGGCCCACAGGTTGGTAACCTGATGTGCCAGGAACTCGATGGAGCGAGTGCCCGAGAGGAGGAAGGTCTCAAGGGCCTTCCTATTGCTCTCCTTAGACAGATCCTCGGAGCGCAATAGGATGCCCAGAGAACCTAGCCAGACATCCAGCCACGAAGTGGCCTGCATGGCACATTTCGCGACCTTCTCATGGCTTAGGATCTCCAACGCCGAGAACGTCACCTGCCGGGCGGAGAGCTTCTCAAGAGGAACTCCCCTAGTAAGCTCTTCTACCGAATGGTGGAGGGGAAGAGCGAGGCTAGACTCCCCCATGATCTCAAAATACCTCCTCTGCTGGAGACGAGGAGGTGGGAGGAGTTTGTTCCCGGCAGAGGAACGACTGGAGGAAGCGAGTGCTGCGAGCTGAGCGTTGGCCCTGGCTCTGGCACTCTTCAGGCCCTGGGACCAGGGCAGAGCCGCACTGGCCTTTGCGGGCTTCTGAGTTCCATAAACCTGATCCAGGACCGTGTCCTTGCCTTCACGGGGGGCGATCACAGGGTCCATGAACCCGTTGAGCTGTCTCATCAGGCCCAAGACCTGCCAGAAGGCATGCTCAGACTCTTGCTGCTCTCCTCCCTGCGGACTGGCAGCTAAGTCTCCTGTCCCCGGAAGCTCTTCCTGGGGAGACACGTGGACGTTCTCCCGGGGTCTGGCTGGTTCCTGACGACTACGTGAAGAAGACTTCGGCAACGTCTTGGAGTCCTTGGGTTCCCTCCTGGGCGGGATACAAGACTCCAGCAAAGAGGACTGGTAGGCACCTTCCGCGCGAGATGATTCTCCTCCACGAGGAGATGACTCCCCCCTTGGTGCCGAGGGGGAGACCGCCGCCTCACTGGACTCTCCCGAGGACGGAAAAGCCTCGTCTACGGGAGAAGGAGAAAATGACTGCGAAGGGGACGGGGCCTTCCTGACGGACCTCTTAGGATCAACTTCTCCCTGGGAGAAGTCACCACGAAGTCCACTCCTCTCCTTCTCTTCAGCGGGGGCTAGGCCGTTGCTGGCTTGTGTCCTAGATCGGCGAGTGCCGGCTTCATAGCCTTCACTAACGCCTGCATCAGAGGACCAAACCAGGACTGCCGAGACACGGACACAGAGTCCGAAATTCACGCTGGAGGGAAGGGGATCGGGCGATCCTTCGGAGTGGACACCACTGGACCTGCCTGCGAAAAAGAGGGGGAAGAAAGTTGCCTTGACCTCTCCGAAGGTCCTTCCTTGTCCTGCAAGAGACCTGCGCTTAGGTGAAGACGATCCAGACTGCGACCTGGCGACACGCGTCCCTGCTGCTGCCGCGAGCTGCGGAACCCGACGCAAACAGGGGTCGTGCTGACGCTTGGGCGAGGGTGATACAAAAGAGGCCCGCGCGAGGGGCTGTTGGAGCGCGGGCCCGCAATCGCGTGGAGACAAACGAGCGTGGGCGAACGGGCGCGTAGGCGAGTGAGCGCGTGGGCGAGCGGGCGAGCTGGCAAGTGAACGCGTTGATGCGTGGGCGAACGAGAGTGCTCAGGAGACCGCTGAGGGCCAGGGGACCGATAGTGTCCTGGAGACCTGTGACGCGTGGGCGAGTGATGACGAGTCGGCGATCGATGGCGCTTCGGCGAACGTTGGCGCGCAGGCGAGCGATGGCACATTGGCGCGTGGTGGCGCGTTGGCGAGCGATGGCGCGTAGAACGCGCAGGCGAGCTGATCGCAGGGGACCTATGTTTCTCCGGATCTGCTGGGCGCTGACGCGTAGGAGAGCGCTTGTGCGCAGGCGATGGATCACGAGGGGGATTTGGAGATCGCCGGCGCTCAGTGGAACGCTGACGCACTGGTGATCATTGACGCGCAGGAGATCGCTGACGAGCAGGAGAACGTTGACACGTCCGAGATCGCTGTCGCGCTGGAGAACGCTGGCGAGCAGGGAGACGGCGCGTAGAAGGCTGTGCAGGAGCTATCGGCGTAACGCGCAAAGGCGAACGCTGGCGAGTGGGCTCAGGAAGAGGAGGTGCGTGGGCGCGTGGGTGTGCAGAAACTCTAGATGTACGCGCAGGAGACCGCGCGCGTTGCTGCACAGGAGAAAGCTGACGAGCAGGATCGCGAGGGGGAGAAGTTGAGTCCTTGCCCATGTCCTGAACCGGAGTTCTAGGGTGCGTGTCAGGAACTGGAAGCGCAGGTGCGCGTTGACAAGCAGGAGATCTAGTGCGCTCAGGAGACCATTGGCGCGCTGGGCGCGCAGCAGGAACAGGAGGATGTTCATTGTCCTTAGGAGAGCGCTGGCGAGCAGTAGGGCGTTGATCATCAGAAGAGCGCTGGCAAACAGGAGAGCGCTGGCGAACAGGAGAGCGCTGGCGAACAGGAGAGCGTTGGCGATCAGGAGAGCACTGACAAGCAGGAGAGCGTTGGTGTGCTACTACGTGTGAACGCGCAGGGGAACCCTGACGCGCAAGGGAAGCGCCCACACCGTGGGCGACATCCCTTTGCCCCGAAGGGACCGGTGCCCGTCGGCTGACGAGATCAGAAGACTGCTGGCCGTCTGCACAGGAAGTAGAAGGTCTGGAAGGCGTGGGAGAACGTGAACGATCCCCGGAGAGGTCCAAGGACGTGGCTGCTACAGACTGCTTCTGGCGAGGAGAGTCCCCATCGGAGGACAGAGGAGGAGAAGACTCGAAAAGGTGCCTCTTGACACCCTTATAGGGAGACGGGAGGCCCTTGCGGCGAAGCGGACGATGAGCCTTACGGCGAAGGCGGCCACGAGGGAGGTCGTCAGGATCATCAGTCCTCCGAAGAGGAGTCTCAGTCAGAGTGCTCCCCCGAGGGGGAGACTTAGCCGCAGGAGAGCCCGTAGGACCCCCTTCCCCCTCTGAAGGATGTACAGAAGGGGGAGGAGTGCCTTCAACAACGTCATCAACATCAGGACCCGCAGAGGTTTGACCAGACTTGTCGGAAGCCTCTGCCACCACGACGTCGACGATAGACAGAGGATCTACCTCTGCTATCACCGGCGACTGCTTAACAGCGGCCCCTAACTGAATAAGGTCAAACAGGGCTTCCTTGGAGGGCAGGCCCTTAAGCCCCAAGGAATCCCAAAGCTGAAAAAGTTCATCATTATACACAGGATTAACATTATCAAAATCCTCCCCCGGAGGAGGAGGGGGAACCGCCCCGCTATGGGAAGCGACGCCCTCTCCCACACCCTGAGGTCGGGAAACAGAACTAGGGCCTGCGCTCCCACTCGGCGGCCTCACTAGGGGCCAGATGAGGGGGAGCTTCGGGCGGAAGAAGAGTCCCGAGAGACTTCCTCCTTCAAGGCAACCCTCGAAGGAGAACGGTCTCCCCTGGACTTCTTCTTACGCAGGCGGGCAAACCTCTCCCACTGGGAGGCAGACCACTCCCTACACTCACTACATGTATTTTCACTATCACACCGTCGGTCTCGACACTGCGGGCAAAGGGTGTGAGGATCGGTATCCACCGCAGACATGAAGGTACCGCAAGGGCGGCTGGCGATCCCAGGGCACTTGCGCATGATGAACACCAAAAGGTGAGGCCAACTTCAAGCACACAGCTGAGGAAAAGCAAAGAAAAGATTAAGGCTGTCAAAAACGAGGACGATACACAGACACGTCTGCAAATCGTCCGAGCCAAAAGTGAAGTGAAGCAAATCACCGGTGTGTGTGTGTGTATGGGGGGGGGGGGTTAGCAAGCTACCCTTCCCCTACCCCCACTAACTAGCACGGGGGTAGTTAACCCTTGTTAAAATCTATTGGCTCGTCAATTTCAGCTGCGCCGAAAGTAAACCCAATGTAAATAGCGTGGTTTTTATTTCAGTTACGGAACAATTCTAAATTATCCTACTGAACATACTCCCCGAGAGAGATTAGTTCACCAAACTTTCCACTGGGCTCCACAATGCACAAAAAGAGTTGGAAGACCCAGTCCTTACATGGCTGAGGACTATGAAATGTGAACTAGGAGATGATGAATGGTAAAGTATTGATTTAAAAGCTCAAGATATAGACGACTGGCGAAATCTAACTGAGCCCCTTTGCGTCAATAGGTGTAGGAGGAGATGACGATGATGATGATGATCAACATACTGTATTACTACCAATGTACTACACTGAACTATTCTACTATACATTTTGGGATATGAATGTGATAAAAAAAATAGAAAGTTGATGACTTTTGGGCAGTGGGAATATTATATAGCAAATGACAGAATTACAGAGATGCAGCTAACAGTGGCTGGAAAATTGACAGGGATTGCAGACACTGAGAGGGTTTGGACATATAAGGAGAGGATATCAGGATGCATTTGTCAGAAAATGAGATGATATGGATGTACTATAGTACAGTACAAAGAAGGCTAGTACCATGGCCCAGAAAATCATAAAAATATTGGAATTCAGACAAAATCATGTGTAAAACTCCTTTCATCCATATCAAGTCTTTATTGTCTACAATGCTATGCAAAGAATGGCCTTCCAATGACAGTACAATATTACAAGAGCACTGTTTAATTAAAAAATAGTGCACATTTATGGTAAGCTAATCCTCCTTAATGGTAGTTTTACTTCCTCATATTCTCCTCCAAATCAGTAAAATGAACAAAATCACAAATTTTTAGTAATTTGTATTTTTCCTAACATACTTATTGAAAACAACTTTCTTAGGAGTTACCTGGAACCTCTACTCCACCGACCAGAGTTTTGTGCAGTTTACCCTACTTCCGTTTTCTGTGATGGTAGGCCTACTGTAGGCGGAAGGATACGTGCCCCGAGAGTAATCTCGAGGCAGGCCTCATGTTAGCCTGGGTCTTGACCTTCAGTAAGTTCTTGAAAACAATAAATACTAAAGATCAGTGAGGCACTCGGGGAAGGAAGGGAGGGCCATAACCCGAAAGTAGTTCTCGTTAAGTATGTTAGGAAAAATACAAATTACTAAAAATTTGTGATTTGTTCCAACACAGGGACTTGCCTCGAACTACTTTCTTAGGAGACTTACAATTTAGGAGGTGGGAGTGCCTACCTGACCTAGACCCAACTAACAGGATTGACATGGACCTAGATAGGAGACTAGGTACGGAAGGATAAGGAAACTGGATAGCAGGTCAAACTACACAAAGAGCTCATGTTAGTGTTTAAGTACTCACCCTTCAGAATTCCCTGTTGGTGTGCTTGATGAAGACGCTGCATATTCATGGCTTGTGCAGTCCTACTGGTCATGAGCTCCAAGGGAAAAAAAGAGTAAAAAGAAGACAAGGGGAAGGGAGAAAAATCGCACCTGTGTCTGTTGGTTTTGATACCCGCGATTGAACCTGGGGCTTGGGCCGTTAAATCGGTTGGAGCGCGGAGATGACTGTCCCGATAGAAAAACCATCTAGAGACTTCCTCGTACACTCTTTGAGGTAGTGAGACGTGAACGTAGATTGGTTTGACCAGGTGTCTGCTCTGAGGATCTGTGCTACTGCCATGTTCTTCTCAAAAGCCAGAGAGGTACTAATACCCCTAAAGTCATGTGGTCCGGGTCTTCCTGGTACTGACAGACCAACACTACTGTATGCCTTGATGATCACTTGTCTGAGCCAAAACGAAATGGTATTCTTTGATACTTTCTTCTTAACAGGACCCGTGGAAACGAAAAAGTTCTTTATACCTGGACGGAGGCTGGCCGTCCTCTTCAGATATTTTCTTATGGTTCTGACTGGGCACAATTTTAAGTCCTCCAGATTACCTGATCTAGGAATTGCCAGAATCGAGAAACCCTCAAACTTAGGGTCCCAGACTGATGGGTTCTGCGTTTTAGCCACAAACGAAGGTACGAACTTGAAGGAGATCTCGCGCCAACCTCTTGAATGTTCTACTTCATAGGATAACCCATGGATCTCGCCCACTCTCTTCGCTGAGGCCAAAGCTAACAAGAAGACAGTCTTAAGCGTAAGATTCCTATCCACTATATCTTTCAACGGTTCGAAAGGAGGCTTACTAAGCATATCAAGGACTCTAGCTACGTCCCATTGAGGAACCCTGGAGGTATATGGAGGACAGGATTGTTCAAAGCTCTTGATGAGCACAGAAATATGTCTAGAAGCACCTAGATCAATTCCTTTCAAGAGGAAAACTTGGCCTAGAGCGGCACGCACTCCTTTCAACGCTGGAATTGACATGCCCACCTAATCCCTAAGGTGGACGAGAAAGTCCGCGATGTCCGAGATCGAGGCTCCTAAGGGCTTGATTTTTCTTGAGGTACACCATCTTGTAAATGTTGCCCATTTTGCCTGGTATACTGCTGTTGATGATTGTCTAAGATAATGAGACATCCTGTCTGCTGTTTTTACCGAATATCCCTCTCTCCTCAGAAGGCGCTGGATAACCTCCAGGCGTGAAGACGAAGGGACTGAGGATTCTCGTGGAACCTTAGAAAGTGTGGTTGCCTCAGGAGGTCTGGCCTGTCTGGAAGGGGCCACGGAGGAAGACACGCCAATCCCTTTAGATCTGCGAACCACTCTCTCTCCGGCCACCAGGGCACTACCAATGTCATATTTAGGTTGTGAGCCGTCCTTACTCTGTTGAGCACTTGTCTGATCAGTGCAAATGGAGGGAAGGCGTAAACATGATATTTTGATTATAAAATAAATTTTTGAATATACTTACCCAGTGAATATATAATAGCTGACGTCTCGGACGGCTCGACAGAAACACAAAACTCGCGAGCGATCGCCGTGAAGGTTGCGGGTGTGCCCACCAGCGCCGACTATCGGTCAGATACCGCATATACATGTAAACAGCTCCAGTTCTTCTCATTCTGCTGGGTCTCTATCGGGGAGGAAGGGAGGGCCTTTAATTTATATATTCACCGGGTAAGTATATTCAAAAATTTATTTTATAATCAAAATATCATTTTTAAATATTAAACTTAGCCGGTGAATATATAATAGCTGATTCACACCCATGGTGGTGGGTAGAGACCAGTATTAAAAACAATTACGGTGTATATGCTTAGAGTTTTTGACAGTTATATCATAACAAAACCCAAATAAGTATAAGTACCTGGTAAGGAAGCTGACTCTGACGATTACTCTGCCTTGTTAGTCCGCTTTCCTCACGAAGCCCAGCCATCCTCTCAGGATGCTGAAAGACTCCCAGGAGCTGTTATATCCAGGGCGGCAACCCATACAACAGGACCTCATCAAAACCCTTAATCTGGGAGCTCTCAAGAAATGATATTTGACCACCCGCCAAATCAAAAAGGATGCGAAAAGCTTCTTAGCCTTCCGTACATCCCAAAACAAGATTAAAAACATTTCAAGAGAAAGATTAAAAGGATATTGGAATTAAGGGAATGTAGTGGTAGAACCCTCACCCACTACTGCACTCGCTGCAACGAATGGACCCAGTGTGCAGCAGTCCTCATAAAGAGTCTGGACATCTTTTAAGTAAAATGAAGCGAATACCAACTTGCTTCTCCAAAAGGTCGAGTCCATAATACTTCGCAGAGATCTGTTTTGCTTAAAGGCCACTGAAGTTGCTATAGCTCTTACTTCGTGCGTTTTAACCTTAAGCAAGCAACGGTCTTTTTCACTCAAGTGAGAATGAGCCTCTCGGATTAAAAATCTAATAAAATACGACAAAGCATTTTTAGACATAGGCAATGATGGCTTCTTAACTGAGCACCACAAGGCCTCAGATCCACCTCGTAATGATTTGGTACGAGCTAAATAAAACTTAAGAGCTCTAACTGGACACAGTACTCTTTCAAGCTCGTTGCCTACCATCTCTGACAGGCAAGGTATATCAAATGACTTAGGCCAAGGACGAGAAGGCAGTTCATTTTTGGCCAAGAAACCAAGCTGAAGTGAACATGTGGCTTTATCTGTGGAAAAGCCGATGTTCCTACTGAAGGCATGGATCTCACTGACCCTTTTAGCCGAAGCCAAGCACACTAAGAAAAGCGTCTTGAGGGTGAGATCCTTCAGGGAGGCTGAATGTAATGGCTCAAACCTGTCGGACATTAGCAACCTTAGGACCACGTCTAAGTTCCATCCAGGAGTTGCCATACGACGCTCCTTAGAGGTCTCGAAAGACTTAAGGAGATCTTGGAGATCTTTATTATTGGAAAGATCTAAGCCTCTATGTCTGAATACAGATGCCAACATGCTCCTGTAGCCCTTAATAGTGGGAGCTGAGAGGGAGCGAACATTTCTCAGATGTAGGAGAAAATCTGCGATTTGGGCTACAGAGGTACTGGAAGAGGAAATGGATGATGACTTGCACCAGTCTCTAAAGACTTCCCACTTCGACTGGTATACTTTGATGGTAGAAGCTCTCCTAGCTCTCGCAATCGCTCTGGCTGCCTCCTTCGAAAAGCCTCGAGCTCTTGAGAGTCTTTCGATAGTCTGAAGGCAGTCAGACGAAGCGCGGGGAGGCTTTGATGAAGATCCCTTACGTGGGGCTGCCGTAAGAGATCTATCCTTAGAGGAAGACTCCTTGGAACGTCTACCAGCCATTGAAGTACCTCTGTGAACCACTCTCTCGCGGGCCAGAGGGGAGCAACCAACGTCAACCTTGTCCCTTCGTGAGAGGCGAACTTCTGCAGTACCTTGTTGACGATCTTGAACGGTGGGAATGCGTACGCGTCCAGGTGAGACCAGTCCAGTAGAAACGCATCTATATGGGTCGCCTCTGGGTCTGGGACTGGTGAGCAATAGGTCGGGAGCCTTTTGGTCAACGAGGTGGCAAAGAGGTCTATGGAGGGTTGACCCCAAGTCACCCAAAGACTCTTGCACACGACCTTGTGGAGGGTCCATTCCGTGGGGATCACCTGACCTCTCCGACTGAGACAGTCTGCTAAGTCGTTCAAGTCCCCCTGGATGAATCTTGTCAACAGGGAGATGCCTCAATTTTTTGACCAGATGAGGAGGTTCCTTGCGATGACGAACAGTGTGTGGGAGTGAGTGCCTCCTTGCTTGGAGATGTATGCCAAAGCTGTGGTGTTGTCTGAATTGACCTCTACCACTTTGTTTCGAACAATGCTCTCGAAACTCATCAAGGCCAAGTGAACCGCTAACAACTCCTTGCCGTTGATGTGCATGCTCTTCTGATTCGACGTCCAAAGACCCGAACATTCCCGACCGTCCAGAGTCGCTCCCCAACCCAAATCCGACGCGTCTGAGAACAACACGTGGTTTGGGTTCTTGACTGCCAGGGACAGACCCTCTCTGAGACTTATGTTGCTGTCCCACCAGTTCAGGCATGCTTTTACTGGCTCGGAGACCGGGATTGATACAGCTTCTAAAGTCTTGCTCTTGTTCCAGTGTGAGTCTAGATGGAACTGGAGAGGTCGAAGGTGAAGTCTCCCTAGCGAGACAAACTGCTCCAGGGATGACAGAGTCCCTACGAGGCTCATCCAACCTCTTACTGAACAACGGTCTTTTTTTCAGCATGAGTCGGACTTTGAGCAGGGCTTGCTCTATTCGGGTGGCAGACGGAAAAGCCCGAAAAACTAGACTGCGAATCTCCATCCCCAAATAGAGAATCGACTGGGATAGAATCAGTTGAGACTTTTCTATGTTTACCAATAGTCCCAACTCCTTTGCCAGACCCAACGTCCAGTGAAGGTCCTGCAGACAGCGATGACGGGACGATGCTCTGAGAAGCCAGTCGTCCAAGTACAGGGAGGCTCGAATTCCCGATAAATGAAGGAATTTTGCCACATTCCTCATGAGCCTCGTAAACACGAGAGGAGCAGGGCTGAGGCCGAAGCACAGTGCTCGAAACTGGTACACCACATTCCTGTAAACAAACCTCAGATATGGTTGAGAATCTGGGTGAATAGGAAAGTGGAAGTACGCATCCTGCAGGTCGAGAGAGACCATCCAGTCTCCCTCTCTGACCGCTGCTAGGACGGACTTCGTGGTCTCCATCGTAAATTTTGTTTTCGTAAAAAAAACGTTGAGCCCACTGACGTCCAGCACTGGCCTCCAACCTCCCGTATGCTTTGGGACTAGGAAGAGACGGTTGTAAAAACCCGGTGATTGAAGGTCCGAGACTTTCACCACCGCTCCCTTCTCTAGCAACAGAGACACCTGGTGATGTAGAGCTTGTCTCCTTGACTCCTCTCGATACCTGGGAGAGAGGTCTAGAGGAACTGTTACTAGAGGAGGTCTGCGTACAAAAGGTATTTTGTACCCCTCCTTGAGCAACAGCACAGACTCTTGGTCTGCACCCCTCTTCTCCCAGGCCTGCCAGAAGTTGTTCAGTCTGGCCCCTACCGCTGTCTGAGGACGTGGGCAGTCAGACTCTGCCACGGGAGGACTTGGATCCTCTCCTCTTGCCTCTCTTTCCATCGGCACGAGCGCCTCCCCTGCTGGGGGCTCTGCCACGAAAGAGCGGGATAAACCTAGACGCAGGAGTATCGATTCTGGGCCTCACAACAAAAGATGAAGAAGGAGCTCCCTTGCGAGCAGAAGTAGCCATCAGGTCATGTGTATCCTTCTGTACAAGCGAAGCAGCAATGTCCTTGATCAGCTGTTGAGGAAACAAGGCAGCCGATAAGGGGGCAAAAAGAAGCTCCGATCTTTGACAGGGAGTAACTCCTGCTGAAAGGAAAGAGCAAAGGGTTTCCCTCTTCTTCAGGACTCCAGACGTAAAGGTGGCGGCGAGCTCATTGGAGCCATCGCGGATGGCTTTGTCCATACAAGACATAATAAGCACGGAAACATCCTGGTCAGCAGACGAGATCTTCCTGCTTAATGCTCCTAGAGACCAATCTAAAAAGTTAAAAACTTCGAAGGCCCTATAAACCCCTTTAAGGAGATGGTCAAGGTCCGAGGAGGACCAACAAAATTTAGAGCGTCTCATGGCCAGGCGACGGGAGAGTCTACGAGGCTTGAGAAGTCACCATGGGCAGAGGCAGGGACTCCCAAGCCGAGAACTTCTCCCGTGTCATACCAGACGCTCGCTCTTGAAGCTAGTTTAAAAGGAGGGAAGGCAAAGGCCGTCTTCCCCAAACTCCTCCTGGTAACCAACCAGTCGCCTAGTAGACGTAAAGCCCTCTTAGAAGAGCGAGAGAGCACTAGCTTAGTAAAAGAAGGCTTGGCAGCAGATAAGCCTAGCGCAAACTCTGACGGAGGCGAACGAGGAGCAGCAGTAACGAAATGGTCTGGGAAAAGGTCTTTAAAAATCATCATGATTTTCTTAAAATCCAAAGAGGGTTGCACAGCCTTAGGCTCTTCAACGTCTGACAAAACATCCAAAGGATTATCAGTAGGCGGAGGATCAGCAACATCCTCATCAGAAGGAACCTCGTCCGACAATTGATGAGTCTCAAGCAAGGGAGAGACCTGTCGTGGTGGCAATGCTTGACAAGCAAAGACCACACGCAAAGGAGCATCAGTAGCAGTCAAGGAAGCTACGTCATGTAACTGCTGAAAGGACCGACCAGCAACAACAGGAGAGGGAGGACGCTCGACGTCAAGTCGAGACTGCCTTGACTGCCTAGATTGAGCAGTTAAAACAACCCTTGACTGCGGTGCTTGACGCTCAACGTCAAAACAAGGCAACTGAGCTGGTTGGTGAACGTCCTGAACGTCAACACGAGACTGCGGCAGCGGCTGAAAGCCAACACGGGACTGCATCGAGTGAGGCTCCAAGTCACGTGACTGACGTGACAAACTACCAACATCACGTTTCGTAACGTCAACAGGACGAGTAAAGGCTCGTTTGGGCGGCTGACGGCCAGGATCTCGATCAGCGTAACGGCGAGGATCATCGCGAACCTGCTCAACGGTATACTCCTCCATAAGGGAGGCAAGCTTATTCTGCATATCCTGCAGGACAACCCATTTAGGATCAACGGGAGTCGGTACGGGCCGAGACGATGGTAACGTCTGTGACGGCAAAACATTGCCTTTACTGAGACTCTCGGTGCCCGTGTTACGCTTTCGTTTAAGCGGCGAGCAGTCTTCCGATGACTGCAAAGGGTCAGAGCTGTCCCAATGGCTACAGCCAGGACGCTGGACCTGTCCTGAAGGGACTGACTTCCGCTTTAAGGGTCTAGAAACTTTGCTCCACGGTTTCTTACGCGAGAAGCCTTCGGATGACGAGGAGAAAACTGCCTCGCTCGTCTTATGGCAGGGTCGGTCTTGACAAGACACGCCCGATACCATAGAGGGAACGTCTGTTCGTTGGTTAAAGCCTCTCGTCCCCATAAGTCCTACGACATTACTTCTCCCTGGTGCATGGGAGCCTGAAAGAGGTCTCGGACTAGGAGAACGACAAGCACGAACAGACGAACCCTCGGTCGCAACACTAAAAACACTTTGCGCACTAATCACTTTATCCCCACGATTTTCTGAATTGGCACTCTGACACTTCAACACATTCACATCCACCATGAGTTGATTACGGTCCGATGCTAAGGACTCAACTCTCTCGCCCAAAGCTTGAATGGCAAGCAACATATCCCGCATGGATGGTTCATGAGTGCTAGTAGAGGGTTCAGGCACAACTACTACAGGGGAAGGATTAGGTTCAGGGGCATGGGAAGAGGAAAAATCCAATGACCTAGAGGAGCTTCTCCTCACCCTATCTCTCTCAAGCTTACGAGAATATTTATCAAACTCTAGCCAGTCGAATTCCGAAAGTACCACGCACTCATCACACCGATCTCCTAATTGGCAGGTTTTACCCCGGCAATTAGAACACACGGTATGTGGGTCGAGAGAGGCCTTTGGAAGACGTTTGTTACAATCCCTAGCATTACATTTACGAAATTTAGGAATAGGAGAAGGGTCAGCCATTTTGAAAAGTCCAAGAAAATCCAAAAACAATCCAAAGTCATCAACAATAAACGCTATCCAAAAAAGGGTTCAAGAGTTTTAATTGAAGAGAAAAACACCTGTCACTGCGAAAGCTCAAAACCAAAAAGAAGTACAGTACTTCACCAAGAATGACGAAAAAACTCCAGGTTAACAGCGAGAACGGAATCAACTTGTCGACAAGACCGACAGAGAAGAACTGGAGCTGTTTACATGTATATGCGGTATCTGACCGATAGTCGGCGGGACACCCGCAACCTTCACGGCGATCGCTCGCGAGTTTTTGTGTTTCTGTCGAGCCGTCCGAGACGTCAGCTATTATATATTCCCCGGCTAAGTTTAATATTTAAAAGTCGAGATTGTCCCACTTGTGTTGAAAGGCGTCCTCCAATGCCGCCTTTGGGTCTGGGACAGGAAAACGGAATACGGGGAGCTGTGCGTTCAGCCTTGTTGCGAAGAGATCCATCACCGGAGAGCCCCACATTCGGATGATGAACTTCGCTACTTCCGGGTGAAGGGACCATTCAGTTCCTACCACCTGATCCACTCTGCTGAAGCCGGCGGCCAGGACATTTTTCTTCCCCGGAATGAACCTTGCTGTCATCCTGACTTGCTCTTCTTCGGCCCATTTTAGGATCTCCAACGCGAGAACGCACAACTCCTTTGACTTCAGTCCTCCTTTCTTCTTTATGTAAGTCACTACTGTGGCATTGTCTGACATCACTGCCACTGTGTTTCCCTTTAGAAGGGATGCGAAGTGTAGACATGCTTTTTGAACAGCTCTCATCTCTAGGACATTGGAGTGTTGAGTCCTCTCAATCCCTGTCCAAACGTCTCTTGCTGCCTTTCCTAGGAGGTGGGCTTCCCACCCCTCCTTGGACGCGTCTGTGAGGAGGAGCAACTCCGGAGGCTCAGAAGAGAGTGGCCTCCCTTTGAGGGTGTTTGACCGGTCCTGCCACCACTCCAGGGACTGTCTGGTCTCTGGAAGAATCGGGACAATCTTGTAGGGGGAGTCCCTCTGATCCCAGAGATCCTTCAGATTCCACTGTATGCTCCTGAGTTTCTGTCTTCCTTGAGGTACCAGTTTCTCCAAAGACACTAGATGGCCTATCAACCTCTGCCAATCTTTTGCTCTCCTGGGTTGACCCGCTAGGAAAGGACGGAGGACCTGGTCCGGATTGTTCAGCCTGTCTACTGATGGGAAGGCTCTGACTAGCTGCGAGTCCAGGACTATGCCCAAGTACGTCATCCTGTTGGTGGGGGACAGGTGAGATTTTTCCAGGTTGATGGTGATACCCAGAACCTTGCAGAATTGAAGTAGCTCCATGCCCTGTTCCTTCAAAACTTCCTCTGAGGAAGAAAGGAGCAACCAGTCGTCCAGGTATCGAATCAGACGGCTTCCCCGTTCGTGAGCCCAAACGGAGACTGTCGTGAAATCCTTGTAAATACCTGGGGGGCTGTAGAAAGTCCAAAGCACAGGGCTCTGAATTGCAAGATCTGGGTACCCCATTTCACCCGGAGGTACTTTCTGCTGGAGGGATGAATAGGAATCAGGAAATAGGTGTCCTTGAGGTCTATGGACAACATGAAGTCCCCTTCCCTCAAGGACTCCAGGACCGACTTCGGGGTGTCCATCTTGAAGTCAGTCTTGCATACGAACTTGTTGAGGGCTGACAGATCTATCATTGGTCTCCAACCACCCGTTGCTTTTTCTACCAGGAAAAGACGACTGTAGAAACCCGGTCCCGGAATAAGAACAGTCTCCTTTGCCCCTTTTGCCAACATAGTGGAGACTTCCTCCTGCAAGGCTGCTCTCTTCAAGGGGTCCTTGAGGGCCAACCAATCCACCTGACTTGCTCGGATAAGGGGGGGCGGGTCTGCCAGGAACAGAAGTCTGTACCCCTCTTTCAGAACTGTCACAGTCCACGGTTCTGATCCGTGAAACTTCCATGCTTGCCAAAATCGTTTGAGGCATCCCCCTACCTGAGGCTTGGGCAGGAGAAGGGGGCCTCTCTCCCTACCTCCTTCTGGAGGAACGTCCAGAACGTCCCCTTCTGGATGAAGAATAGGCTGTTCTAAACGAGGCTGGGGCCGAGTTCGTTCCTCTGCTGGTGGGCTGTGTAGGTTGAGACCACAGTGACGTAGAGGACTCTCTCCTTACCTGGGTAGGAGATGCGCAAGAAGTCGAAGGGGCCACGGGAGCAGGTCTCCCATAAGCAGGTCTTCTCATAGGTTGGGATTTAGGCAACTCGTTCTCCTTCCTCTTCACAAGCTTCTCGACGACCTCCTCTGTCTTCTTGAGTGGAAAAAGCCCTTCATCCCACACTGAGAGATTCCGTAGAATCTTCGCTTCCCTGTCTGGAATCTTTCTAGACAGATTCTTCAGCACCGAGTCCCTCCTCCTTAAAACCCAGTTGGCAGACAAGGTTAAGGACTGGAAGGTCAAAAACTTCAGAGCGTGGCCCCCCGAGCTGACTAACTCCTTCAGCTCATCCCACTTGGAGGGGTCTACTGATTCGGGGGAAATCTGGGTGCCCATTAGCATAGAAGCCCACCAGTCCAACCAGGAGGCGACGTTGATGAGGTCTTTTGACATCTCCATCATGATCGCCTCCGCTTGAGAGAAGTAGATCGGTGCAAAAGAGGCTCTGTCCTCTGGGGAACCTTGGCCTAATACTTCCAGGGAGTCTTCCAGTTTACTGGCTGCATGTGGACGTCCCTCCAAAGAATAGTATTTGCTTTGGGATTTTAGTCCTTGAAGGAGTTTGAAAGCACTCTGCCCTTTAGAGTTCTCCCTGTTCCGGGCCACATCCTTGTCTATGTGGGCACGTCTCAGTGTAACATCTCTCACCTCCGGCAGGGCTAAGGATGGGTTCCTCTGGACTGGCTCCTCCATGATTCTGTTAAGGCCTGACCACCAGACGTCTTCTTCTGAAGGTACGGGCTCCTCGATCCTATGATATTTCCTAATAAGGTTGATGACTCTCCTATACGCGGAGTCCTCCGCCGGAACATCTTCTGAATCACCCTCCACTTCCTCTATCCGGGGACGGGATGTGCCACTGAAGCGGGCAACTGCGCTATGTTGAGGATCGAAGTTGCGCCCTTCGGAAGGAACGGGAGCCTCCGCTCTTCTTTGATTCTTTAACAAGGGTACAGGTTCCTCCGTGGGGATGTCCGACGGCGGTAACCGTGCTTGACGATCACTCCCACGGGCTGACTCGCCGCAGATGCCCGACCGAAGAGGCGACTCCCTCCGCTAGGCGGATTGAGTCTCCCTGTTCGAGGTCTTACGCCTGTCCGACGAGGACCTATTGTCCATGGCTGTAGCCGACTTGTGGCTGCTGGAGGCCCTTCTAGGAGGACTGTCTCCGGTAAGCCGACCCGCAGTGCTCGGGATAGTGGTAAAGTCCGCAAGCTTACTGTGGGGGACGAGGACCCATTGTTCTTTCGGCGAACAGCTCCTCCTGACCTTCCGCCTCGGGGAACGAGATCTCTTCCTGCTATGCCGCGACCTAGATGGAGACCTTGAATAGGACCGCCTTCTCCTAGATCTGTCTCTCTTCCTCCGGTGTCTCCTCCGAACTTCCTCTTCCGATGAGAACGACGAACCTGCTGCCTAAGATTCCGACATCTCCTCATAACGGGACCGAGGGGCCGGTGGAGCTTTGCTCAACACCTGTTGGGTCCCGGACGTCGATGGTTGCAGGAAAACCTCAGGGACTGCCGAAGAAGTCGCTGGAGGAGTAGTAAGACGCTCTATGATCGGGAAACAGTACCCCAGACCGTCCTCCACTCTCAACGGAGACCTACATGGAGTTCTCGGAAGGCTCCATCCGAGGGGATCCTCTAACGGTGAATCTTCCTTCTCTGGGGCGCCTTCCACTGCAGAGGTGCCTGAAACATCTACCCAAGAATCTGGAGAAGAAAAAGGGACATTTTTATTCCACATAGGGTCGCCAGACAACACGTGTCCCCCTTGTACAAGGGCAAAGTCCTGCGGACCCTCACAAAACATACTCTCAGGCCCCCCACTTGCCTGTACAGAAACAGTCACCCCAGAATATAGAAGACACTCCTGGGGAAGAACCACCGGTTTCTTCCCCTTAACTGACTTACCTCGTCCCCTACTCTGGGTAGGGGAAGAAGAAGGAACCCTGTCAGATTTCTCTCCAGCCGATGTCGAGGGCGAGGAAAAACCCGCCTTCCTGGGAGAACGTTTTGACGACTTCTTTTTCTTAGTACCAAACTTCACCCACTGCACTTCACTCCACGAAACACATGTCCGAAGGAGAGCACACTTTACCCCTACACGAGGAACAAAGGGAGTGCGGGTCCACATCGGGCTTGGACAAGAACGCTCCACACAACTTCCCGGCCTTAGGCCCAGGACAACGGCGGGGATGCTCCATAACGCACTATCACAGTACCGCCAGACACAGGAACGTAGCGGAAAATGATAAGATAAAACTAATAAACACAAGGGAAAACACGAGGGAATTAAGTTATAAGAGCGAAAGCACAAGGGAAAGCACAACGGACCACGAGGAAACACACGTGGAATACAAGAGTCGGGGACACAAAGGGTTGCACTGAGATACGAAAAGCATCGAGATGATATCACGACGCGACCAGAGAACTTACTGAAGGTCAAGATCCAAGCTAACATGAGGCCTGCCTCGAGATTGCCCTCGGGGCACGTATCCTTCCGCCTAGGCGTACCATCACAGAAAACGGAAGTAGGGTAAACTACACAGAACTCTGGTCGGTTGAGAGGAGGTTCCAGGTAACTCCTAAGAAAGTAGTTCGAGGTAAGTCCCTGTGTTGGAACAAACATCCATTTAAAATTGTTGAAAAATACAGTACTGCACAAAGAACCTTACGAAAAGACCACAGCTAATTCATGAACAAAAATACTTTAACAGCAACACTTTTAATTGATTTCTAAAGGATATCAAGAAGAAAGAATGAAACTGTCCAATGTGTAAATGTCAGCTGCAGTAATCACCGTATTTAATTTAAGCTTGACATAATTTTTGTCCTTAATGCAGAGCCCGAAGTAATGAGTTTGTAATAACACTTCATTACATACCAAGTGATATGATAAAAAGATACAATAAATCCTCAAGATAAGAACATTTGACCTTTGAACTGTCAATAAATAAAAAAAACATTACAACTCTTGTAAAAGGAAAACTGTTTCAGCTTCATTTAAAAGTATTTTATTAAGCTGAAAGAGAAGTGAAAATTCATTAAAGACCAGCTCATTAGAGTCAGAAAAACCAGTGAACTGAAAACAATAGAGAATATGCAATTGAGGATTATGAGCTGGATGCATACGTTAATCTTGTTGGATTAGGGAACTTTTTGACTTAAGAACCTACTCCTGAAACACATCTTGACCATGTGTAGAGGACTTATTTTAAATTAATTGTATTTTAGTTAAATCCATAACAATCATAAAATTTTGCTAAAGTAATGAATACTAAGAGCATATTATGACTATATTGAATAGTCCTTATTGTCAGCAAGTTTCCTTAAGCTTTAGAGTCAGCATTTTGAAAGATCTTTGGAGAATAAAAGCAGTGATCTATCAATACTGACATTGAGTCTTAGACTTGAAAAGAAAAACATCTTTGTGGGGCAATATCTTAAGAACAGATGACTATAATTTGAAAATACTGTACCACCTTCAAGTAAATTTAGTATTATCTATTTTCCATTACTGAATGATCATTCAGATGGCATAATAAAAAAATAAACATCTTTCACTTCTTTTATGGGTTGAATCACAGTAACCAAAGCTAATTTCAATCTAATATAATATTATACAGGCATGATTCACTAAAAGAACTATGCAATGACCTTACAAGCAAGCTTGCTACAAGTGTACAAGTTACATGTCAACCATCCGCTGCGAATCTACGATGAATTACCCAGTATTGTACATTTCTTAAATGGAAATACAGTACAGTATAAATTGTATTATTCTGTGGTAAACTGATAATATAATTAACATAACAATCATTAGTGTTTTATCATGCATAAATTGCAAGAAGAAAATGACAAATTCATAGGTAATTTGTATTTTTTCTAACTATACAAACCTTAGCTATTTAATATGGGTAATTACTTTCGGCGTAGCTGAAATGACGAGCCATTAGAACTTTAACGAGGGTTTACTACCCCACCGCTAGTTAGCGGGGGGTAGGGAGGGTAGCTTGCTACCCCCCCCCCCCCTTCACACACACCTGTGCTGAGGTCACTTTGCTTAGAGGTAGGACTTCACGGGGGATAGGGCTGGCGAGAAAGTTTGATTAAAAAGCTAAGGTTTGTATAGTTAGGAAAAATACAAAGTGCCTACTAATTTGTCATTTGTTCCGTAACTGAAATACAAACCACGCTATTCAATATGGGTGACTCAACCCTTAGGAAGGGTGGTAAGTCCCGGCCAGTACTGGCTTTTGGCTTTTGCCCGGGGACTCAATATCTGAGTGTGCCAGCACTCAACAATAAGGAGTCCCTGCACCTCGCTATGCCAGGGCTGCGGCCTACGTAAACTGTGTGTGAAGGTTGAAGAGTGACTCGTCCTAGGAAGTTGACCTGAAGTCATTTAGATGGAAACTTTAGGCTAAGACTCTCCCAATACCACCTCGTCAGGGTATGGGGACGTGACAGTATTAACTTAATACTAGGAACACAAGGAAACACGCTTTACCTGCAGTGGTTTGAGGTCAGCTGTGCAGAGAACCCAGGATGCTGCTTTCCCCAAGAGAGGGGAGGATGAAGAAAAGAATAAGGGACAGACATCCATTTTCATTCATGCAGACTAAGACTGGGTAACAATGCCCTCAACCCTCTGCTACTTATCCATTAAGAAGCCTGAGGTTTAAACCAGCTGTTGTGCAGCCACCACAGGACCGATAGAGAACGTATCGAGTCTCCTGTGGGTCATGTCTTGCAGGTAGTGGCCTGTGAAGGTCGTCTGACGCTTCCACACTCCTGCTTGTAGAACCTGCGTCACTGAGAAGTTCTTTTTGAAGGCCAGGGACATAGCTACACCCCTGACATCATGTGCTCTAGGGCGACGTGACGGAGGAGGGTCAGGATTCAGGGATAGATGTATTACCTTCCGAATCCATGCCAATATGGTATTCTTGGTAACCCTCCTCTTCGTCTTCCCAGTGCTCACAAACAATGCCTGCACTTGGGGACGAACTGCTGCCATTCTTTTAAGATACAGCCTCAGACTCCTTACTGTGCACAGTAGGAGATGGCCTGGGTCATCTGTTACAGAACGAAGTCTCGAAACCTGGAAAGAGTCGAACCGTGGGTCCGGCACTCCCGGATTCTAAGTCTTAGCAATAAACTCAGGGACGAATCTGAACGTTACCTACCCCCATCCCCTTGAATGGACGATGTGATACGAGAGACCATGAAATTTCAATGACTCGCTTGGCCGAGGCCAAAGCTAGTAGGAACACCGTCTTCCAAGTCAGGTGGCGATCTGAAGCCTGGTGTAATGGTTCGTAGGGAGGTCTCTTAAGAGACCTGAGAACTCGAACCATGTTCCATGGAGGAGGTCTCACTTCCGACTGAGGGCAGGTAAGTTCATAACTTCGTATGAGTAGGGAAAGTTCCAGAGAAGAAGAAATGTCCACTCCTTTGGGCCTGAAGGCTAGACTTAAGGCTGAGTGATAGCCTTTCACTGCTGAGACTGAAAGGCGCATTTCTTCTCACAAATACACGAAGAACTACGCTATTGCTGAAATAGTGGCATCGAGTGGAGAGATACTCCTTCCATGACACCAACCACAGAAAACTCTCCACTTTGCCTGGTAGACCCCTGCGGATGACCTTCGCAGGTGTCCAGACATCCTGTTCGCAACTTGTTGCAAAAAACCTCTCTCTGTGAGGAGATGCTGGATAGACTCCAGGCGTGAAGTAGAAGCGAAGCTATGGCTTTGTGAAAGATGTTGGCGTGTGGCTGTTTGAGTAGCTCGTATCGTGGAGGGAGTTCTCTCGGAAGTTGCGTTAGGAGGCAGAAGGTCCGGGAACCATTCCGCATGATGCCATAGCGGAGCTATTAGGGTCATCTAGAGAATGACCGATATTCTGGTCTTGTTGAGTACCCTTCTCATCAGACAGAACGGGGGAAAGGCGTAAACGTCGATGTTGTCCCACTGTTGTTGAAAGGCAGCTTGCCAGAGTGCCTTGGGATCCGGGACTGGGGAGCAGAACAGCGGAAGCTTGAAATTCAACGCTATCGCGAACAGATCCACAGTCGGGGAACCCCACAAAATCAGGACTTTGTTGGCTATTAGACGATCCAAAGACCACTCGGTACTCACTATCTGAGACGCTCTGCTCAGACTGTCGGCGAGCACATTCCTCTTGCCTGGAATGAAGCGAGCCGATAGTGGGATCGAGTGGACTTCAGTCCATCTCAGTATCTCTACTGCGAGATGGGATAGCTGCTCTGAAAAGGTACCACCCTGCTTGTTGATGTAAGCCACTACTGTGGTGTTGTCGCTCATCACCACCACAGAGTGACCCGCCATGTATTGTTGGAACTGTTGAAGAGCCAGGAATACGGCTTTCATTTCTAGCAGATTTATATGGAGGCACTTTTCTGATTCTGACCATAGGCCTGAGGTCCTGTGGTGCAGAACGTGGGCCCCCACCCTTTCTTTGAAGCGTCTGAAAACAGCATCAAATCCGGGGAAGGGACGAGAAGATCCACTCCCTCTCGTAGGTTCTCGTCTGTCATCCACCACTGAAGATCCGTCCGTTCCGCAGGACCCATCGGGATCATGACGTCCGGGGAATCGTGTCCTTGATTCCATCGGGACTTGAGTCGCCATTGAAGGGATCTCATTCTGAGGCGACCGTTGGGAACTAGACGGGCCAGTGATGAGAAGTGACCGAGGAGACGTAACTACGATTGGGCTGGGAGTTCCTCTCGTCTGAGGAAAGGACTCGCGACCCTCCTCAGCCTTGCTATCCTGCCGTTTTATAGGAAGGCTTTGTGGAGATTGGTGTCTATTATCATGCCTAGATATACCAGTCTTTGAGTAGGTAGCAGGGAAGACTTCTCAAGATTTACTAGGATCCCCAGATCCTGGCAAAGTCTCAGAAGTTCGTCTAGGTGTCGAAGAAGGGTTGACTCCGAGTCTGCTAGGATCAGCCAGTCGTCCAGATAACGGAGGAGACGGATGCCGATCCTGTGTGCCCACGATGATATCAGGGTGAACACTCTGGTGAAAACCTGAGGTGCTGTGGAAAGACCGAAGCACAGCACCTTGAACTGGTAGATCTTGTTGTCTAGGCAGAATCTTAAGTACTTCCTTGAAGACGGATGGACTGGGATCTGGAAGTACGCGTCCTTCAGGTCCAGTGTACACATGAAGACTTGAGGTCTCACTGCAAGTCTGACCGTGTCTGCCGTCTCCATGCTGAACGGGGTCTGCTTGACAAACCTGTTCAGAGCTGAGAGGTCAATGACTGGTCTCCAGCCTCCAGACGCCTTCTTTACAAGAAACAGTCGACTGAAGAAGCCTGGGGACCCATCGATGACCTCTTGGAGAGCGCCCTTCTTCAACATGGTCTCGACTTCTGCCTGAAGGGCTTGCCCCTTTACCGATCCCATAGCAAGGGAGCTCAACGACACTGGATCCGCTGTCAGGGGAGGTAGAGATGTTATGAACGGGACGCGATATCCTTGACTGATTACGGAAATCGTCCAGGAATCGGCCCTGAGTTGCTGCCACCTGGTTGCGCAACTTTGCAGGCATCCCCCTACTGGTGGATATGCAGGGGGACTGTCAATCCTAGCGTTTGCAGCCTCGTCCACTCTCTCTAGGATTTTCCCCCACCCCGCCCTCCAGGACTTTTTGCCTTTCTTGTCTTTGACATGAAAGGGCTTCGACACTGTTGTCTTTGCTGCCGTTACCGGTTTCATCGTCTTGGTAGGACGTGGTTGCTGGGTTGCTGGAGGCTTATAGGGCTTAGATGTTAAAGCCCTCTGCAGGAGGGAGTCCTGGTTGGACTTCCTCCACCTCTCACCTGCCTGCACCATGTCCTTAGGCTCAAACAGGTTTCTCCCAAAAATGGAAGAATGTCTGAGCCTGCTTATCTCGGTGTTGGGGACTTTCTGTTGAAACCTCTCAGACACCGCATCTCGACGCTTCAAGATGGTGTTAGCCCACAAGTTCGAGACTTGGTGGGCTAGAAACTCGATGGTACGAGTGCCCGAGAGTAGAAATGTCTCCATGGCCTTCCTGGTACTTTCCTTGGATAGATAATCAGATCGTAGCAGGATGCCTAGAGACCCTAGCCAGATGTCCAGCCACGAAGTTGCCTGCATGGCACACTTCGCTACCTTCTCCTGGCTGAGGGTCTCCGTAGCCGAGAAAGCCACCTGCTGGGTGGAGAGTCTCTCGAGAGGGACTCCCTTGGTAAGCTCTTTCAAAGAATGGTGCAAAGGAAGATCTAGACAAGTCTCCTCCAAGATCTCGAAGTACCTCCTCTGATGGACACGAGGAGGCGGGAGGAGTTTGTTCCCGGCGCTGGACCGGCTGGAGGAGGCAAGCTTGGAGAGCTGGCCCTCACCCTTATCTCTGGCACTCTTAACCGCTTGGGACCAAAGCAGAGCCGCACTGGCCTTAGCGGGTTTCTGAGTACCAAAGACTCGGTCCAGGACCGTGTCCTTGCCCTCACGAGGAGGAATCTCTGGATCCGAGAACCCGTTGAGATTCCTCATAAGGGTCAGAACTTGTCAGAAAGCGTGTTCTGACTCCTGAAGCTCCCCTCCTGAAGGGCTGGCAGCAAAGTCTCCTGTCCCCGAAGGCTCTTCTCGGGGGGACTCGTGGACGTTCTCCGAGGGATTGGTTGGCTCTGGTCTAATCCTCGAGGACGACTTCGGAATTGTCTTGGAGTCTTTCGACTCCCTCCTGGGAGGGATAAAAGACTCCAGAAGCGATGGTGGGAGGCTCTTCTCCACCCCTACCCGAGAGGACTTCTCTGCGCGAGGTGGGGTTTCCCTCATTGGTGCTATGGGGGAACGTCTCACCTCACGGGACTCCCCCGAGGATGGTAAATCCATGTCTGAAGGGGAGGGAGAGAAACTCTGGGGGGGGAGGGAGCCTTCCTCAAAGACTTCCGAGGAGTCAACTTCGCCCTTGGAGAAGTTACCACGTCCACTCTTCCTCTCTTCATTTTCAGGGGAGTCGAGACTGCCACTGCTTTGTGTCCCAGTTCAGAGAGAACAAGCATGAAAGCCTGTACAACTGCTCTGACGAGATACCCAAACCAGGGATGTTGACTGACAGTCGCGCTGTCAGAAACTCCCTCTGGAGGGAAGGGGATCGTTCGATCCATAGGAGGAGTTACCAAAGCAGGGTCGGCCTGAAAAGAAGAAGAAGGCAAGTTCCTGGACCTGTCTGAAGAAATCCCTCCCTCCGGCAAGCGCGCTGTTCTGCGCTTGCAGGGGGGTGGGGGAAGCGATGATGGTGACCTAGACGTTCGTCGTCCTACAGCCTCAGGCGTGGGATCGCATTGGCGATCGCGCGATGGAAATCTGCCTAAATCGCGCTCAGGCGATTGCTCGCGGGCGCGGGCGTGCGCGTAGGTGATGGCGAGGGAGCGTGGGCGAGCGAAAGTGCGCGGGCGAGCATTGGCGCGTGGGTGAGCGATGGCACGTGTAGGCGATCGATGGCGCGCGTGGGCGAACGATGGCGCGCATGGGCGAACGATGGCGCGCAGGTGAGGGCGCGTGGGCGAACGATGGCGCCTTCTGAGGATTGCACAGGATCATGATGAGCCCGTAAGGGCGAACACGTAGGGCGCGCGCGCAGGGGAAATATCCCTTGCGCGCGGGCGGGCAAGAGGGCGCATATCTTGGACTGCAATCGGTGGGCGTGCAGGGCGCTCGTGGGAGCGCGATGGCACGTAGGTGTCAATGCTGGGGAGCCCCGACGAGCGGGGGAAGAGATTATCCTCCCCTTTGCGCCCAGATCCGAAGATCGTGGGCACACAGGCGAGAGCTGGCGCGTTGGAGAATGCTGGCACGTAGGCGATCGGGGGCGCGCAAGTCACCCATCAGGAAGAGGGCTAGCAGTGGCGCGCTGGCGGGGAGGAGAGCGTTGGTGCACAGGTTAGCGCTGACGCGCAGGTGAGCGCTGGCGAGCAGTTGACCGCTGACGCACAGGAGAGTGCTGGCGCATTAACAGGAACTGGAGCGCAAACCTCTCCCACTGGGAGGTAGACCACTCCCTACATTCAATATGACAAATTTGGAGATAATTTGTATTATTCTTAACCATACAAACCTTAGCTATTTACATAGGGTTTACTTTCGGCGTAGCAGAAAATGACGAGCCATTAGATTTTTAACGAGGGTTAACTACCCCCGCGCTAGTTAACAAGGGGGTAGGGGAAGGGGTAGCTTGCTACCCCTCCCCCCCCACACACCGGTGAATTGTCTCACTTCACTTAGAGGTAGGACTTATCTTGGGGGACAGGGCTGGCAGGCACATAAATTTAAATAGCTAAGGTTTGTATCGTTAGGAAAAATACAAATTATCTACGAATTTGTCATTTGTTCCGTAACTGAATACAAACCACGCTATTTACATGGGGTGACTTAACCCTTAGGAAGGGAGGTAAGTCCCCTGCCATACTGGCTTTGGCTTGCCCGGGAGCCCCGAACCTGAGTTCATAAAGCAACTCAAGGGTTGGGGCCCCTGCGCCTCGCAGACAGCTGAGGAGCTGCTGCGGCCTACGTAAGTCGTGTGTGGAGGGGAGCAGTGACACGTCCTAGGAAGTTGACCTGGAGTTCTTTAGAAGGAAATCTAGGCTAGGACTACCCAATACCACCTCGTCAGGGTATGGGGACATGACAGTATTACAACTTACTGTAATACTTGGAACACAAGGAAGCATGGCTTACCTGCAGAGGTTCGAGGTCAGCTGTGCAAAGGACCCAGGATGCTGTTTTTCTCCAAGGGAGGAGAGGATGAAGAAAAGAAAAGGGCCAGACAGATCTTTTCATTCACACAGACTAAAACTGGGTAACAATGCCCTAAACCCTCTGCTACTTGTCCAATTAGGAGCCTGAGGTTAGACCAGCTGTTGTGCAGCCACCACAGGGCCGATAGAAAACGTATCGAGCCGTCTGTGTGTCACGTCTTGCATGTAGTGGGCCATGAAGGTGGTCTGACGCTTCCACACCCCAGCTTGCAGGACCTGCGTCACCGAAAAGTTCTTCTTGAAGGCCAGGGACGTAGCAACCCCCCTGACATCATGAGCCCTAGGGCGCCGTGACGGAGGAGGGTCAGAACTCAAGGCCAGGTGGATCACCTTGCGGATCCAGGCCGAGATGGTATTCCTGGTGACCCTCCTCTTCGTTTCCTCGGTGCTAACAAACAGGGCTCGCACCTGGGGGCGGACTGCAGCTGTTCTTTTAAGATACAGCCTCAGACTCCTGACTGGGCACAGTAGGAGAAGGTCTGGGTCATCTGTTACAGAACGAAGACTCGAGACCTGGAAAGAGTCGAATCTAGGGTCCGGCACTCCCAGGTTCTGAGTCTTAGCAACAAACTCAGGGACGAAGCCGAACGTTACCTCCCCCCATCCCCTTGAAAGGGCAACGTCGTAGGAGAGACCATGCAGTTCGTTGACTCGCTTGGCCGAGGCCAGAGCTAGCAGGAACACCGTCTTCCAGGTAAGGTGGCGATCAGAAGCCTGGCGTAATGGTTCGTAGGGAGGCCTCTTAAGAGACCTGAGAACCCGAACCACGTTCCAAGGAGGAGGTCTCACTTCCGACTGAGGGCAGGTAAGTTCGTAACTCCGTATGAGAAGAGACAGTTCCAGCGAGGAGGAAATGTCCATTCCTTTGAGCCTGAAGGCAAGACAAGGCTGAGCGATAGCCTTTCACTGCCGAGACTGAAAGGCGCATTTCTTCCCGCAGATACACAAGGAACTCCGCTATTGCTGGTAAAGTGGCATCGAGGGGAGAGATACCCCTTCCACGGCACCAACCACAGAAAACTCGCCACTTCGCCTGGTAGACTCCTGCGGATGACCTGCGCAGGTGGCCAGACAGCCTTTCCGCAACTTGTTGCGAAAATCCTCTCTCTTTGAGGAGATGCTGGATAGTCTCCAGGCGTAAAGTCGAAGCGAAGCTCCCACTTTGTGAAAGATGTTGGAGTGTGGTTGTCTGAGTGGCTCGTGACGTGGAGGGAGCTCCCTCGGGATCTCCGTGAGGAGTTGCAGAAGGTCCGGAAACCACTCTGCGTGATGCCATAGAGGAGCTATCAAGGTCATCGAGAGGTTGACCGATGTTCTGGTCTTGTTGAGGACCCTCCTCATCAGACAGAACAGGGGAAAGGCGTACACGTCGACGATGTCCCAATGTTGTTGGAAGGCATCTTGCCAGAGGGCCTTGGGAACCGGGACTGGGGAGCAGTACAGTGGAAGCTTGGTGTTCAATGCTGTAGCGAACAGGTCCATAGTCGGGGAACCCCACAAAGTCAGGACTTTGTTGGCTATCCGAGGATCCAAAGACCACTCGGTACTCACTATCTGCGTCGCTCTGCTCAGACTGTAGGCGAGCACATTAGTCTTGACTGGAATGAAGCGAGCCGCAAGTGATATCGAGTGGGCTTTGGACCATTTCAGGATCTCTACTGCAAGATGGGACAGCTGTTCCGAAAAGGTACCTCCCTGCTTGTTGATGTAAGCCACCACCGTAGTGTTGTCACTCATCACTACTACGGAGTGGCCCGCCAGGACTTGGTGGAACTTTTGAAGGGCCAGGAAAATGGCCTTCATCTCTAGCAGGTTTATGTGAAGGTACTTTCCTGATTCTGACCACAGGCCTGAGGCCCTGTGGTTCAGAACGTGGACACCTCACTCCTTGTTTGATGCGTCCGAAAACAGCATCAAATCCGGGGTAGAGACGAGAAGATCCACTCCCTTTTGCAGGTTCTCGTCTGCCACCCACCATCTGAGATCCGCTCGTTCTGCAGATCCCATGGGGATCAGGATGTCCGGGGAGTCAAGTACTTGACTCCACCGAGACTTGAGTCGCCACTGAAGGCATCTCATCCTGAGACGACTGTTGGGGACGAGACGGGTCAGGGAGGAGAGATGGCCGAGGAGACGAAGCCACGACTGGGCTGAGAGTTCTTCTCGATTGAGGAAAGGTTTTGCAACCTTCCTCAGCCTTGCTATCCTTTCGTCTGATGGGAAGGCTTTGTGGAGATTGGTGCCTATGATCATGCCTAGATATACCAGCTTCTGAGAGGGCTGCAGAGAGGACTTCTCGAGGTTCACCACGATCCCCAGATCCTGGCAAACTTCGAGGAGCTTGTCACCGTGGCGAAGAAGGGATACCTCCGAGTCTGCCAGGATCAGCCAGTCGTCCAGGTAACGGAGGAGACGGATGCCGATCCTGTGAGCCCATGAAGAGATGATGGTGAAGACTCTGGTGAACACCTGAGGGGCTGTGGAGAGACCGAAACACAGCATCTTGAACTGGTAGATCTTGTTGTCTAGGCAAAATCTCAGGTACTTCCTTGAAGACGGATGGATTGGGATCTGGAAGTACCCGTCCTTCAGATCCAGTGTACTGTACACATGAAGTCTCGCGGACTTACTGCAAGTCTGACCGTGTCTGCCGTCTCCATGCTGAACAGAGTCTGCTTGACAAACCCGTTCAGTGTCGAGAGGTCGATGACTGGTCTCCAGCCTCCAGACGCCTTTCTCACAAGAAAGAGTCGACTGTAGAAGCCTGGGGACCCATCCACGACCTCCTGGAGAGCGTCCTCCTCCAACATGGTCTGGACTTAGGCCCGAAGGGCCTGCCCTTTTGCCGATCCCATGGCAAAAGACCTCAACGACACTGGATTCGCTGTCAGGGGAGGGAGAGATGCTGTGAATGGGACGCGATACCCTAGGGATATCACAGAGACCGTCCAGGCATCCGCCCCGAGTTGCTGCCACCTTGCTGCGCAACTCTGCAGGCATCCCCCCACTGGTGGACACGCGGGGGGAATGCCAACTCTAGCGCTTCCGGCCTCAGCCGGAGCCTCTAGGGTTCTTGCCTCCCCTGGAGGACTTTTTTGCCCTCCTGCCCTTGGCAGGAAAGGACTTAGACACCTTGGGCTTCGCTGCTACGGTAGTCTTCTTCGTATCCTTGACGGGACGGGGCTGCTGAACCGCCGGAGGCTTATAGGGCCTCGATGTTAGGGCCCTATGGATGAGGTAATCCTGGTTGGATTTCCTCCACCTCTCGGCAGAGAGCTCCACATCCTTAGGCTCAAACAAGCTCTTACCGAGGACGGAAGAGTGTCTGAGCCTGCTCGACTCGGCGCTGGGAACCTTATGATGGAACCTCTCGACAACAGCGTCCCTGCGTTTGAGGATCGTGTTGGCCCCCAAGCTCGAGACTTGGTGGGACAGGAACTCGATGGTCCGAATACCTGAGAGGAGAGAAGTTTCCAGCGCCTTCCTGGTGCTTTCCTTGGAAAGATCCTCGGAACGCACCAGAATGCCCAGAGACCCCAGCCAGATGTCGAGCCATGAAGTGGCTTGCATAGCGCACTTGATGACCTTCTCCTGGCTCTGGATCTCAGTGGCTGAGAAGGATACGTGCCGGTTGGAAGGCCTCTCGAGAGGGACTCCCCCTGTGAGTCCTTCCACAGAATGATGTAGGGGAAGGCTCAGCGCAGACTCCTCAAGAACTTCAAAGTACCTCCTCTGATGGACACGAGGAGGAGGGAGGAGCTTACTTCCGGCACTGGATCTACTGGAGGAGGCAAGCTCCGCGAGCTGGCCCTCGATCTTGTCTCTGGCGCTCTTCATCCCCTGGGACCAGGGCAATGCTGCGCTGACTCTAGAGGGCTTCTGAGTGCCGTAGATGCGATCCAGGACCGTGTCCTTACCCTCACGAGGTGGGACCTCAGGGTCTGGAATCCCATTAAGGTTCCTCATGAGAGTCAGGACCTGCCAGAACGCATGTTCTGACTCCTGGGGCTCGCCTCCAGACGGACTTGCAGCGAAGTCTCCGGACCCCGGAGGCTCTTCCTGGGGGGAAACGTGGGCATCCTCTACGACTCTGTGCTGTTCCTGTCTGATCCTAGAAGACGGTTTTGGAATCGTCTTAAGAGTCCTTAGGTTCCCTCCTGGGAGGGATGCAGGACTCTAAAAGCGAAGGGGGCAAGTCCTTCTCCACCTCGGGACGAGGAGACCTCCCGGGAAGAGGAGGAACATCCACCATTGGTGCGATAAGGGAGTATTCCTGCTCAACCGACTCCCCGGAGGAGGGGAAATCCTCCTCCGCCGGGGAGGGCGAGAAGGTCTGAGGGGGAGTAGGATCCTTGCGCAAGGATCTACGCGGGGACAGCACAGGCCTCGGAGGAGGATCCACGGGAGAGACTCCTCTCTTCCTTTTCAGGGGGGAGGAAGCTGCCGCTGGTTCGTGACTCGAATCAGAGAGTATTGGCTTAATAGCCAGCACGAGAGCTCTGAGTAGGGTGTCGAACCAGGGCTGCTGACTGACAGCAGCGCTATCAGACACTCCTTCTGAAAGGAAAGGGATCAACGGATCCCTAGGAGGAGTCGACACACGAGGGTTTGCTTGTCGGGCTGTAAGAGAAGAATCCCTAGACCTGTCAGAGGAACGTTCCCCCTCTGGCGAGCGCGCTGGTCTGCGCTTGCGGGGAGGGGAACGCGACAAAGAAGAAACCGCCTGCCGGCGATCGCGCTGGGGCTCGTAAACCGGGCCCAGATCAGAATCGCGCGAAGCTGGAAAATCGCGCGCGCGCACCCGCGTGGGCAGGGGCGCGATGGTGCGCAGGAGGATGGTCGGGAGCGATGGCGCGCTGGAGACAGAGCGGAAGCGTGGCCGAGGGGGCGCACGGAAGCCTGAGCGGGAACATGCCCGCTAGCGCGAGTGGGCGATGGCGTGCGGCGAGCTGGAACAGGAGGCGGCTGAATGTGCGGGCGCGCAGTGATTTGGTGCAGCCCCGGAGGGCAAGAGATAACAGGAGCGCCCGAGCGCGTGTCCGAAAGGACTGGCCGAGGGAGCGATAGTGCGGGACGACCTGGGAACGAGGGGTCTGATGACGGTCTGGCTGGACCGGTTTACTCGCCTGCGCAAGCGCTAGGTGCGCTGGCGATCGTGGACGCGCATGGCGCGTATCAGGAACAGGTCGCGTCGGGGTTTGCTGCTTCGGAGGTCGCGAGGTGTGATCCGCGTGAGGGCGTTCTGGAGTGAGTTGCACCACCACCGCTGTCTTAAAGACAGGCACGGGGCGTGAAGCAGGAACAGGGCGCAATTGGGGCGCGTCGAGCGTGATCGAAGCATTAACAGATTCGCGCGGTTCCAAAGGCGGCCGTGAGCGCCCGTGCGCTGACTTGGCAACCTCTGGGGCGACGAGCTGAGTCGTCGCGACGCGTGGTCGCGTTGGAGATGTAACAGGAACTGGGCGCGGACGCGCATCACGAACCTCTCTCGTATCACGAGATTCCCTTGTACAGAGGAACCTCTACATCCGAATTTTCCAACATCCGAAGTAAAATTCGAGCAAATTTTTTACTCTACACCCGAATTTTATTTCGACACACGAAGTAGCAGTTTTCGTCGTACCTGTTGTATCCAAATTTTTCGACACGCGAAGTACAATTCGAACACGTTCCGACTCTACACACGAATGTTTTTTCGACACCCGAAGTAAACAATACTCGTACGCGTAGTCGGTGCTCATAGCGCCTGAAGTGTTTTTTATTTCCGCCAATAGAAGGCAGCACATCGACCTCGGAGGGACGCTCAATTAGCGCGGCTTGGGTCAGTCCTCTGTTCTCGTCGGCTTCTTGCGGTTGTGCTCTGTGCGTTCTGATATTAACTGTGATTTAATCGTGATTTTTTACGTGCATCCATTAACAATAATTTACGTAAAGTATGGGTCCCGAGAGGCTTAGTTTTGCCAGTGGTAGTGGTAGTGGTGAGAAAAGGAAGAAGGAAATGCTTTCTATAGAAATTAAGCAGGAAATTATTGAAAAACATGAATGAATGAATGAATGATTTAAAGTTTTCAGGCATCCTGACATCTAAGGTCATTGACGCCGGTAACATTTAATTTATATATACAAAAGTAAAAAATGAAATAAAATAAAAAATTAAAGAGTATTCAATTAAAATCATAAAAATTGAATGTCATAAAAGTTAAATATTTTTCAGAAGACCTGCTTCTGAAAGAAATCTAAAAATGCCACTTGCATGGTAGGACACATCATTTCCAAGAATCTTGGCAAGGATGAACCTGCCACCCTCACCTCGAGCCTCAAACAAATATCTATTCCGCAAGATGTCATAATTGGGGCATTCGGTCAACAAATGCCTTACTGTTAGAGGTACTAAACAGTTGTCACAATACGGTTGCTGTTGGCCCTTCAACAGAAACTCATGTGTCAACCGAGTGTGACCAATACGGAGACGACAAAGAGACGTCTCCCATTTTCGGGGCATCATATTATACCTCCAAGGAGATATGTCATTTGTTACTTCCCTCATTTTATTGCCATCTTGACTATCCCATTGCTGTGGCCATTTATTGCAAACCAATTTCTTGATGTCAGGTAAGAAATCATTACAGGGAATGGGATATCTTCTTGGCAGCAACTCTGATGCAGCCTCCTTAGCCAGTGAATCTGCCTTCTCATTCCCGGACACACCTACATGTGCTGGAACCCAACAAAATTGAACCGTTATACCTCTCCGTCCAATAAGGAAAAGCCATTCTAAAATCTTTAAAACTAGAGGGTTATTAGAATTAAAAGCTTCCATAGCTTGAAGGACACTCCTTGCATCACTAAAAATTGTAAAATTACCCTCCTTCTCCAACGCTATTTTCTCAATAGCAGTTAATATGCCATACAGTTCGGCAGTAAATATGGAAGCGGTCAGAGGAAGTGCACCTCTACAATTAAAACCATTACTATGTACTCCAAATCCAACGCCAGCATCAGATTTGGAGCCATCAGTATAGATAAAAGTTGATCCTCTATGTTCTTTAACATGTTCATTAAAAAGAGACCTGGCTTCTATGTCTGACATATTCTTCTTATCTCCAATAAAATATTTACAAAAAGATATCTCTGGTAACTTCCATGGAGGCATTGATGATATCTTGAATGGAAGTATCTTATTTCTAATTATATCCAGACTATTTAATAATTGTTTCACCCGAAAGCCATAAGGTTGAGGGGATTTTGGGTGCAACTCAAAGTATGATGCTTGTCTTACAAGGCTTGCAGTCTGAAAGGCTAGAGAGTTAGGGAGTCTTTGCAATCTAAACCAATACCGAAGAATGGAAGACATTCGGTAAAGGTCTAGAGGTAACTCTCCAGCATCAACAAGGAGACTTGGGATAGGCGAGGTTTTAAAAGCTCCAGTAGACAATCTAATACCTGCATGATGTATCGAGTCTAATATTTTTAACCGGCTTGGGGTGGCTGAAGAATATACCTCACAACCATAACTAATTTTGGAAAAAATCAAGGCCTTGTATAATTTTAAAATAGTATTGCGATCTGCCCCCCATGATGTATGGGACAATACTTTTAAGATATTCAGAGCTTCAACACATTTAGCTTTTAGCGCTTTTAGGTGAGAAACCCATGTAAGTTTACAGTCAAATATCAAACCTAAAAATTTGGTTTCCGATACACATGGTATCCGTTGACCTTTAATGTATATATCTGGGTCTGGATGTACTCCCCGGATACGACAAAAATGGACAATGGTAGTTTTACTTGTCGAGAACTTGAATCCATTCATGTCAGCCCACTGGATAATTTTATCAATAGAGAGTTGGATTTTTCTCTCAACCATTGCCATTCTAGTGCCAGCAAATGATATTGAGAGATCATCCACAAATAATGTTGAGAGAACATCCTGGGGAATGGCTGAGGATATCCCATTAATTGCTAGTGCAAAAAGGGTTACACTCAGCACACTACCCTGAGGAACTCCTTCTTCCTGGCACTTACTCTCTGATAGAGCTTCCCCCACTCTCACTTGAAAAACTCTACGTGAAAGAAATGCCTGAATAAATAGTGGCAGCTCTCCTCTCAATCCCAATTCATGAATGGTTTTAAGAATACCATATCTCCATGTGGTATCATATGCCTTTTCAAGGTCAAAAAATACTGTAACATGGTGCTGTTTGGAAGCAAAGGCTTCACAAATAGAAGACTCAAGTCGTATCAACACATCAGTCGTTGAGTGCATTTTTCGGAATCCACATTGAATCGGTGATAAAATACCTTTCTTTTCAAGGTACCATATCAGCCTTGCATTGACCATCTTCTCCATAATTTTACATAAACAAGATGTCAATGCAATAGGACGATAGTTTGCTGCTAAAAACTTGTCTTTACCGGGTTTTAAAAAGGCTAAAATAATGGCTAGTTCCCAAACACTTGGGTAACTATGATCATGCCATATTCTATTAATAATGCTTAAAATAAATAGCTTTGTATTAAAATGTACATGTTTAATCATTGCATATGGAATTCCATCAGGTCCAGGGGCTGTATCGTTGCAATGAGCAAGTGCGGAATCAAATTCTCTTTCAGTGAAAGGAGAATTATACGACTCTTCCCTTCTTGTTGCAAAATTTAAAATTTTATTTTCTTCAGTGCTCCTATACTGGTGACCAGGGGCTCCTTCACACTTGCTGGATACATTTGAAAAATGATTAGCCAAGGCATTGCTAACTTCATTTGCTTCAGTTACATACTGGCCATTCACCTTCAACACTGGTGGTGGGTTGGGGGTGAATTTGCCAGCTATCTTTTTTACTTTCCTCCACACAGAAGATGGTGGTGTTCTACTGTTAATGGAGGAAACAAAAGACATCCATGACTGGCGCCTTGCTTCTTTCATGGCACGACGGAACTGTGCTCTACATTTCTTGTACATAATTAAATTCTCATCAGTTCGGAGTCTACGCAATCGTGTTAGAGATCTTCTTGTGGCTCTGTGGAGTGCAGTTAGTTCTGAAGACCACCACGGGACTGGTCGTCGTTTGAATAACCCTGTTGTTTTGGGAATTGAATTGACTCCTGCTGTATGAAGAGTTCCATTCAGCAGGTCTATAGCATCATCAATACTTTCAAACTGTTCTGCTCTCCCTTCGATTTCACTTAGCTCAGAAAATTTAACCCAGTCTGCCTTGTCTAGATTCCAACGTGGCGATCTTTGCAAAGGTGGACCCTTGTTGGTGTTTATAATGATTGGTGCATGATCACTAGTATGCCAATCATCTAATGTCCTCCAATCAAAATCAAGAAGGCAGTTAGAGCTTGCAATTGAAAGGTCAATGCATGACAAAGTACCTGTCTGAACATGGAAGTGCGTGGGCTCTCCTGTATTAAGGAGCCCCACATCCTCATTCTCCACAATTGATGAGATAATATTGCCCCTTGTGTTGGCCAAAACATCACCCCATAAAGGATGTCTACCATTCATATCTCCCAGTAAGAGAAAAGGTTGAGGGAGTTGTTGAATAACTTCTGCTAAATCATCATATAAAATATCATCATTTGGAGGTAAGTACAGAGAGCATATTGTATATTTTCTCCCTATATCAATTTGTACAACAACTGCCTGCAGGGTTGTACGTATAGACATGGGTATTTGGGGAACATCTCGACGAATGTACATGAGACTTCCGCCATGGCTCCCTGCTTGTTGATTATATGGTGTTCTATAGCTAACATACTCTCGAGGACTAGGAGTGTTAGAATCAAGCATACTTTCCTGTAGACATACTATTATGGGGGAATGCTCATGAATTAGGAGCTTAAGTTCTTCATATTTCGCCCTCAAACCCTGACAGTTCCATTGCAAAATGGAGGAGAAAACTATGGATTATTTCTGGAAGACGTCTTGGGTGAGGTCTTCCCATTAGCAGTTTTTAATCTAACATTATTACTTGTAGGTTTCTTCAGAGATGGTCTTGTTATGTTGGGTTTTACGTTGGAGTTTTTCTTTGTATCTTTTTTATATATTTGTTGAGGGGGATGGTGGACCTCAACTTGAATTTCTGATTTATTTAAATTGTCTTCTGGTTGATCGCCAACATCAACAGACAAAACATCATATTTATTTGATGTCATAATTCTAGTATTTCTTATGGAAGGGGGTGAGAGAGATGGAGGTCTCTCTCTTTTACGATTAATAGGTTGCAAGTTACCAGGTTTTTGTACCTCCCCCACTACAGGTACACCTGATAACTTGGTGTCAGGTGGAATCTCCATTAAATCAGGCAAGGATATGGCCTGGGAGAGGTTAGTACTATCCTTTGTAATGGGGGACAAAGGTTTGATAGTGGTGGGCAATGTCTTTTGGTTGATACTCAATGATAAATCTTTAGGAGGAGATGTTCTTGTCTTATGCAGCACTTTATCAATAGATTGTGAATTCCTTTTTCGAGAACTACCTACAGTAGTAGGTGGGTGAGATGATTCCCGAGGAACTTTTTCTCCTGTTTTTAATGTTTTTGCATAAGTATTAGATTTATTTAATAATCTCTTGGCATGCCCCACGCTTACATGTTCAATAATTGATTTATTGAGGGCAGCCTCTTCTAACTTATAAAACTGGCAGCTCCTATCATTAGATTTATGATTAGAGTTGCAGTTTAAGCATCTTGCCTCAAGTGTACAATCCCCATGGTAAATTTTGGAGCAAGTATTACAAATTTTTTCATTATTGCAAACTTTGGAAGGATGTCCAAATTTAAAGCAATTATAACATTGCAGTGGCTTCTGCTTAAAAGGTTGAACTCTGATCCTTTCGTTTTCTATGTCTATGTGGAAAGGTACATCAGCATCCTGGAAAGCAAGAACAATCATTGATGTTCCAGGTACTTTATGTACTTTCCACACTGATAGGGGACACATGGCCAATATCTCCTCTTCAGTAAATTCATACAGATCCCTATTAAAAACCACTCCCCTTCCATAGCTAAAGTTTAGATGGGGTTTGATGTCCAATTTTATATCATCATTTACTGTCTTCAAATTAGACAGTATAACAGACTGTGTGTATGACTTGGCCTTTATCAAGAAACTTTTCTTCCCGAATCGAGATATATCTCCTGGTGCGATCGTACCTACCTTCCTCTGAAGAAATTTGCATATCTTGAAATAATTTTCCGTACCTCCCACAGATTGAGCAAGAAGCCACATTGGTGGTTTTGGCTTTCTTTGGGATGGTATATCTGCCTCTATATCTTTATCAGCCCAGTCTGCTGGTCTGTAGACATCCAGATCTTTAGGTGCCCCATCACAAAGAGCACCCTTAACACTCATATTACCTACTTTAATATCAACAATGTTACAGCTTGCATTAAATGCTTCCTCATGACAATTAAATGATAACCAAGATTCCCAATTATCATCTTGAAGTTTCATTCTAATTTCTTTTATTGATCCGTAACACTCAAATATTTTATGTAGCACATCATAATTAGCTTCTAAAGGGATTTGGGTAACGTGCAGGACTTTCAGTTTTCCTGTGTTGCCCAAATTACCCTTTTTCAGAATGTTTAAAGAACAGTCCTTTTTAGTTCCTAGGTCGTCAACGGAGTTTTCTTTAAATGAATTGCCAGAGGTCGTCAACAGTGCCGGGGGCGAGTCAGCATATCCAGGGGAGGTGGGGTCATTTTCACAAGAATCCATCATAAAAAAGAAGAGAGAAGAGTGATTTTTTGAAGTTTGATTTACCTGCTTGAGAACATTAAGGCATCACATGTTGGGAAGGAAATTTACACTCTCCACTACCGGCACAGTGAGAGTATACTTCCCAGATGGTCCACTCCATACCCTACCCGAAGGATAGCATCAAAACAGATATAGAGGCACAGGTGTAAGCTGAACCCGCCTGTTAGGACTGAGACCAAGAAACTATGGAATCATCCTCCCCATATCTGTAATGACGGGCTTCCGGCCAGAAGCCGAGAGTCCTACCCCAAGCATTGGATCCCCCTGGATTCCGAAGACCCAACACTTGGAATAGTTCCGCCAAAAAGGTCCAAACCATCTTCGGGATGGCTGAGATCATCCTATACACTCACATATAGCTTTGAGCACAAACGCCTCCCAACCGCGACACCTTTCACATTCATCAAAGCAGGCAGCAATACCGGATGCAGAAACATCCGCCCAAGTGGCAATAACAGATGTAGAAACATCCATGCCATAAAGAGAAAAAAAAAAATAATAAACATACATATATATGTAAAAATATACACATATACATATGGAAAATTTTACTCATAGGGTTGGGACAGCATCATGAAAGAAAGTTTATAATATTAGGAGAAGGTTGAAGCAATATAAAGAGGAAGAAAAAGATAAGAAAGAGAGAAATTTAGATTCGAACTGGGGGAGCAATTTCCCCAAGTTCGAGAGCCCTCTTGCCCGTCACCAAGATTCAGCATGGGAATGAAATGCCGTGCTGAAGCTCAATGACTTCATCAAGGCATTCTCTCATTAAGAGGGTGAAAAACATGAGCGTGGCATCCGCGTGAGTGAACTTGCTAAACAGTATGGCCGTAATATGTCGACGATCTCGACAATCCTTAAACAGAAGGAAGCTATTAACCCTGGAACGGTACGGTGGGTCGTTCGCGACCCCGAGCGTCAAAAAAAAAAAAAGGTTTTTCTCACGTGACTCACCCCCGTGACTGAATTTGTGGGTGATCGACCTGCAGTAGGTGTCTCGCCTACACGCTCTAGTAGTGTCCAGATGTGCATTGCTGTAGCTGTACTCCTTCCCCGATTTCTGAGATTCGTCGGGGTCGAGCGCGACCGAGTTTACCCTTCTAAGGTAATTTGCATAATTATCAAAGTTATTACGTATTATGGAATTGTCGTAGAATGGTGCAACTTGTATAGGTTATCAGTTGTGGAAAGTCTTGGTGGATTGTTTGGCTACCATGTGCATGATTTTTTTTTTAGTTAAAATGTCGTTCATCACCACGAGGACCATTTTACCGCGAGTGCCCCTTTTTCATTTTTTTTCATTTTTTTGCCAAGTCATTTTTCCGTAAGATATTGCCAAATAGTGTCGTAAAACTTTTGCTTTTTTAGTGTTGGAAAGTGTGTCTAGATGATCTGGCTACCCATGCGCGACTTTGTTTTTGTCAGATACGACGTAGTTATTGGTATATTGGGTATTTAACTGTGGTTGCCAATTTCTGTTTTTTTTTTCAATATTTGTAAAAATTTACTACGTAGTAAGGAATTGCCGTATATTATTGATTTTTTTTTCATGTTTATGTGTTAGAAAGTGTGCCTTGATGGTTGGGCTAACACGTGCATGTCTTTTTTTTTATCTGAGATGCCGTATATTAGAATGTTGGGCATTTTTCCGCGAGTGCCCCTTTTTATTTGTTTTGCATTTTTTTGCTTAGTCATGTTACCGTAAGGAACTGGCAAGTAGTGTCGCAAAACTTATATTTTTATAGTGTTGGAAAGTGTTTCTAGATGATCCTGCTACCCATGCCTATCATTTTTTTAGCCAGATATGTCGTATATATAGGAATGTGTTCGATTTTCCTGTGATTGCCATTTTTTCGTTTTTTCCCATTTCTTTCAAAATTACTACGTACTAAGGAACTATCACAGAGTAATGAATGATTCATTTATATGTTTATTTGTCGGAAAATGTGCCTTGATGGTTTGCCTAGTACGTGGCTGAAATTTTTTTTTTCTGAAATGCCCTATATTAGAATGTTGGCCATTTTTCCGTGAGTGCCCCTTTTTTATTTGTTTTGCATTTTTTTGCTTAGTCATGTTACCGTAAGGAATTGGCAAGTAGTGTCGCAAAACTTGTATTTTTATAGTGTTGGAAAGTGTTTCTAGATGATCTGGCTACCCATGCCTATCTTTATTTTTAGCCAGATATGGCGTATATATAGGTATGTGTTCGATTTTCCTGCGATTGCCACTTTTTCGTTTTTTCCCATTTCTTTCAAAATTACTACGTACTAAGGAACTATCACAGAGTAATGATTCCTCTAGATGTTTATTTGTCGGAAAATTTTGTTCACTTCTTTTTTGATTGAATATCATCAAATTTTTTTTAGCTAAAATATTATATTGTTTTACATTTTTTTTTTTTTTTATTTCCCTTCAAAAAAATTTTTTTGGGTCAGAATTTTAATTTTATAGTCGTAAAATAATCGACAATTATCCAGCAACCCACCATACAATTTTTATGCATATCCAAGAATAATTAGATTAGTAAATAACACCTTGAAATTGACATACCCTTCAACATTTCAAGTGGCAGATTAGGGAGTTTGAGTCAGTGTGGTTGGCGGCCATTTTGTGGACATATCCGAAGCGTAAGTTGCCCTATCTATATATATTCTTGTTCCCTATAGAATTTGTGATATTTTGGTATATTTTTACCTGCATAAATATCATATTATATATTAAATATATGTATTTTTTTACGAAATTTCGAAGTACTCAAAAAATTTACTTTAGATATGGCCCCTGATATAAATGTAATTTACAAAATAATGAAGATTTTTTTACATATTTCTATTTTAGGATAACATATGTTTATTCCCTAAAAAAATTAGCCACTTCCTATTTCATTTGGGTACCCAAAAAAATTCATGAAATTTGGTTAAATTTTTTTGGCCAAAAAAAGTTACCCTTTTTTTCTCATTTCAGATCTTCTCCTCCATGGGTCTGACTTCATCCAAAATACATAAAGATGTGTCCTAAACATTCAAGAATCAATTCCTAAAAGGATTTGTGTATATATGTATAAACTTTTTTTTATGAATTTTTATGTAAGGTCTTTTTTCTTTTCTACTTATTTTTTTAAAATATTTATAATAAATAGTTTTTCTGCAGATGAGTAGTATTTATCTTTACAGTTGTTTTAAGCATTCTTTGAAGTTTTTTTTTGGCAAAAGAAAAAAGGAGGTTACTGCAAAAACTGATTTTTCAGGAATTTTTTTTGGCGTCGGGGTCGCTCGCGTCCGAGTATACCCTTAAAGGAGTGTCCGAGGAGCGTACCTATCCAGGGTTAAACCAGTGAAACCTTCTAAGGGGATCACTATAATTTCCAAACGCCGTACCCCTATCATAGAAGAGATGGAACGACTTCTACTAGTTGGATTAAGGATAGAGAGATCGTTGGCGACACCATCACCGAAACCGTTATCTGCGAGAAGGCGCACGCCATCTTTACGGACTTGAAGGAGGAGAGCTCTGGGGGTGATGCTGGGGAGAGTTCAACCGAGCCTTCCTCAGATGATTTCAAGGCATCTCGTGGCTGGTTCGAGAAATTTAAGAAACGGTCCGGGATTCATTCAGTTATTCGCCACGGAGAGGCTGCTAGTGCGGACACAAAGGCTGCAACTGACTTTGTTAAGAACTTCGAAAATATCGTAAAGGAAGAAGGCTACGTAGAGCAGCAGGTGTTCAATTGTGATGAAACCGGGCTGTTTTGGAAGAAGATGCCGAGTCAAACCTACATCACTGCCGAAGAGAAGAAATTGCCTGGGCATAAGCCAATGAAGGATCGGTTGACTCTTGCTCTATGTGCCAACGCTAGCGGGGACTTTAAAGTCAAGCCCTTGCTTGTTTACCATTCGGAGAACCCTAGGGCCTTTAAAGCACACAACGTCGATAAGGATCAGCTTCATGTTTTCTGGCAATCCAACTCGAAGGCCTGGGTCACTAGGCAGTTCTTTGTGCAATGGGTAAACCAAGTTTTCGGTCCTTCTGTGAAGAAGTATCTTCATGAGCAGAAATTGCCTTTAAAGTGCCTGCTATGCCTTGACAATGCACCCGCTCACCCCCCCGGACTTGAAGATGATATCTTCGATGAATTCAAGTTCATAAAGGTGCTGTATCTTCCACCAAATACCACCTCTATCCTCCAGCCCATGGACCAGCAAGTCATCTCTAATTTTAAGAAGCTGTACACCAAGCACTTATTCAAGCAGTGCTTTAATGTCACGCAAAGCACCAACTTAACTTTGCGTGAATTTTGGAGGGGCCACTTCAACATCGTGCACTGCTTGAAGATCATAGATCAGGCTTGGGTGGGATTAACTCGACGGACCCTCAATTCTGCATGGAAGAAGCTGTGGCCTGATGCAGTTTCTCCCCGAGATTTCGATGGTTTTGACCCCGAACCTGATCCCGTGGTCGGTGCAGCGGAAGCCGTAGAGGAAATCGTCTCCCTTGGCAAGTCCATGGGTCTGGAGGTCAACGCAGATGACGTTACGGAACTCGTCGCCGAACATCACGACGAACTGACGACGGATGAGCTCAAGGAACTCCATGCTATGTCGGAGCACGTGAGTGATGACGAGGAAGAGAGCGAGGAGGTAGAACATGTGTTAGGTTCAGCGCAAATAAAAGAGGTGTTAGGAAAATATCAAGACGTGGTCGACTTCATCGACAAATACCATCCAAAGAAATTGCAGGTTTGTCGTGTAGTTTCTCAATTCGATGATGTTTGCCTAACTCACTTTCGAAACATTCTGAAAAGCCGTACCAAGCAATTATCTATCGATGCTTTCTTTAAAAAAAACTGCGAAGCGAACTCGCGATGAAGAGGATGTAAGTGAACCGAAGAAAACGGCAAAGAGTGAAGAGGAAGAAAGTGAAACACAGAAAACGGAAAAGAGTGAAGCAAAAGAAATTCAGTCAATTTTAAATGTAAGTGATAGCGATTAAAATTACGTAATCATCAAAAAGAAAAAAGAAAATGTAAAAAAAAAAATATAAAATATAAAAATAAAAAAAAAAAAGATAAGTTATGTTAAAGTTCACTTAGTGTAAGTTAGAATAAGTTACGGTAGTGTTACGTTTATCGTAGTTAACCTCTCTACCTCCTCGCCGTCCGTCCGTCTCCTCTCTCCTCTCTGCGTAGCGAAGACAAACAACACCTGCGCTGGATTTTCTAAGGTAAAGTGACGCTAAAAACCCGTTTCTTATTTATCATTTTTTGCTAATTCTTCTTATTTACATGTCTATTCTTCTTATTTACATGTCTATTATCTAATTTAGTGTTCATTATTCTCATAGGAAAATTATGTGTAGTAGTTTATTAAGAAGTTATCATAGGTTTTTGGGCTCAACCACGGATTACTGTAATCCTATTTTAATGTATTCTTATGGGAAAATTCGTTTCGACATCCGAACAATTTCTACATCCGAAGTTGGTTCTGGAACGGATTAAATTCGTATGTAGAGGTTCCACTGTATCGCAAACCTCCTTAGGTGGGCGCGATGGGCCCAAAGCGGCGCGGTGACGTGTTGGGGTGCGCGTATCGCGTCTCTCCCAAGCAGGGCGCGACGAGTCCGAAGGAACCTGTGGGCTCCTGTGCGCCAACTCAGGAACCTCCTGGATCGCGCGCGGTGAAACAGGAACCGGGGATCAGCGAGGTGCCAGAGGGCGCGTGAGCGCTGAAGCCCGCTGGGGCACCGGTGGGCGCGTAGGCGCCTTATCAGGAACTGGCCGCAAGTGCGCAGGAGAGCGCGGCGGCGCTACAACAGGAGCAGGGTGCGTTTGCGCAGTTGGGCGCTTACGCGCTACATCAGGAACTACAGGATGGCGACGGGGCGCCGATGGGCGTGGGCGCGCAGGGAAACCCTGGCGAGCAACAGGAACAGTGGCGCGAACGCCTAAGGGTGAGCGCCGATGCGCTTTGTCAGGAACGGCAGGAACAACAGCAACAGGGTGCGCAGGTGGAGCCTTACGCTTAAGGGCGAGCGGCGCAGTTGAGCGCTCAAGTCCCTGAGACCCCGAAGGGTCAGGAGGTTGTGCAGTGGCAGTCTCCGGCGCGTAAAGCGCGTCAGCAGCGTTAGATGTAGATGGTTGAGGTGACAGCTCACCTTGTCCCGAAGGACGACCATCCTCCGACGGGGATCGCAAACGATCCCTGGAGAGATCAAGGGTGGTAGCAGGTAGATCAGGAGAACGGCGAGTCATCTCCTCCGCAGAGGACTGTGGTGACGACGAGCCGAAGAGGCGCCTCCTAACCCCTTTGAAGGGGAAAGGAAGGCCTCTACGGCGAAGGGGAGGACGAGCCTTCCGCCTTATACGCCCACGAGGGGCCGTGGGATCAGCAGGCTGACCATCAACCGGCCTCCAAAGAGGCGTCTCTACCAGAGAACTCCCCCGAGAGGGAGTCTCAGCGGAAGGAGAGACCGTGGGACTAAGCTCCTCCCTCGAAGTATGTTCAGAGGGAGAGACAGAGCCTTCTGCTACCGCAGCCACAGGAACAGGAGTTTGGTCAGACCCACGGGATGTTTACGACACAACAACGTCAACCACAGACAGAGGATCTATGTCCGCTGAGGTTGACAATTGTTCGGCAGCCGCATCGCGTTTGATCATACCAAACAAGACTTCCTTGGAGGCCGAACCCTGTAGCCCCAAGGAAGCCCAAAGCTGAAAAAGGTCATTGTTAGAAACAAATACCTCCTCCGAGGGGGGAGGGGCAGCCGCCTCGCTATGGTAGGCAACGACCTCTCCCTCGCCACGGGATCGGTTAATGACATCAACATTACGGTCTACGCTACCTCTCGCCGGCCTCTCGGAAGAGGCCACCGGAGCGGGAGCTTCGGAGGAGGAATGGGCGGCGGAAGAGGACGACTTAGGATTTTCTCTCTTCCGAGAAACCTCGGAAGGAGAAAGATCCCTCTTAGCCTTCTTCTTACGTCGCCGGGCAAACCTCTCTCACTGGGAGGTAGACCACTCCCTACACTCAATGCACAAATTAGAACTATCACACCGTTGGCCCCTACACTGGGGACATAAGGAGTGAGGATCCGTTTCCACGGCCGACATAAAGGTCCCACAAGGGCGGCCGGGAAGTATAAGGCAAGTGCGCATAAGGAGAGTAGAGGCCAACTTCACACACAAACACTGAAAGAAAAAGCAGACAAAAATTATGGTAGTCAAGAGAGGAGAGCGCTGATAGGTCTGTCGTCTCTCCGAGCCAAAAGTAAAGTGGATCAATCACCGGTGTTTGTGAGGGGGGAGGGGTAGCTAGCTACCCCTCCCTACCCCCCGCTAACTAGCGGTGGGGTAGGAAACCCTCGTTAAAACTTTATGGCTCGTCATCGGCTGTCGCCAAAGTAATTACCCCATGTAAATAGCGTGGTTTGTATTCAGTCACGGAACAAACAGGAAGCTATATGCCCAAGTGTTTTATATCAACTTCCATAATATCACACGGACATGTAAACCAGTCATGTCTATGTCTTAAATAACTAATGAAGAGACCATTTACCTTTGGTAAGCAGCTCTTCTAGGAGAAGGTCACTCTAAAATCAAACCACTGTTCTCTAGTCTTGGGTATTGCTATAGCCTCTGTACCATGGTCTTTCACTGTCTTGGGTTAGCGTTCTCTTGCTTGAAGCTACACTCGGCCACACTATTCTATTTTATTTCTCATACTCTTATTTTGTTAAAGATTTTATAGTTTATATAGGAAATATTTATTTTAATGTTGTTACTGTTCTTAAAATATTTTACTTTTTCTTGTTGCCTTTCCTCACTAGGCTACTTTCCCTGTTGGGGCCCCTGAGCTTATAGCATCTTGCTTTTCCAAATAGGACTGTAGCTTAGCAAGCAATAATGATAACGATAATAATAATAAAGATAAATACCTTATTTCCGTAATATCACATGGACATCATGTAAACCACAGTCATGTTTATCTTACAATTCTTCACCCCCGAAACGCGTCTAACAATTCAACGTATTTCCAACATCAAGCATCGATGATTCGTGCAAGTTCTGGAATTTAAGAAAGATGTCAGTCCATTTTTATACAACTCTCCAAGAAATATTTTGCATTTCTGTCAGTAGTATAAATACCGAAAGATTTAAAAACAGGAAAATTTAACAGAATTACATACTGTATGCTAAAGTTTCATAAAAGATCAGAGTAAGTTTATTCCAGTAAAAATAAAATACTTTAATTTTCTAAACTTGGTATTACAGAATTTACTACAAACTGAAATGTAAATAAGTCAGAACACTATCAAGATTATAATGCCATACACAAGAATTTTGCGTAGTTCCCCCTCTCTCCGCTACCTCGCAGGGGCGCTCCGGGGCGGAAGGATACTCACCCTGGGGCGACCCTGGGTCAGCACGTGGTGTCGCGCTTGTTGGTCAGTAAGCGTATGTTTAAGTCCTCCTCGAACTCCTGTAAGATACTCGGGGTACGATGGGAGGGCCATAACCCGAAAGTAGTTCGAGGTAAGTACTGTTAGGAAAAATACAAATTACATAAAATTTGTGATTTGTTCCAACACGGAGTACTTACCTTGAACTACTTTCTTAGGAAACTTATACTTTAGGAGGAGGGAGTGGCTTACAGTTTATAATATTCGAGACTTACTGGTGTACATGACCTAGATAGGAGACTAGGTCTGGAAGCCCAGGGAGAGGTAGGAGAGTAGGGGAAAATACACAAAAATCTACCTTATGAACAACTCACCTTTTATTAATAATCCAGACATGATGTGCCTCAACGTCCCATTCTCTCATGTAAGGATGGGGAATAAAGGATGGGGTCTCAGGAAAGGAATAGAGGGTAGCAAGGAAGGGGGATAGTAAGGAGGAACCTGTGTCTCTTGCGATTACTTCCCACAGGCTACCCTGGTGCCCAACCTACTAAACCTGTTGCATAGGCAAAATGACTGGCCCGATGGAGAAGGCATTCAGGGACTTCTTCGTATAGTCCTTGAGGTAATGGGCTGTAAAGGTGGACTGCCTAGCCCAGGTGCCCGCCCGTAAGATCTGGCCTACTGCCATGTTGGTGTCAAACGCTAAGGACGTGCTAAGACCCCTAATATCATGGGGTCTCGGGGTCCCAGGCACTGCGGAGCCCTCCATCTCATAAGCCCTCTTTATCATCTGACGAAGCCAGAAGGATATGGTGTTTTCAAAAACTGCCTTCTTGACTGAGCCTGTGGACACAAACAAACTCTTCACGGTCGGTCTGAGTTTGGCTGTCCTACTAAGGTACTTCCTGACAGTCCTTACGGGGCACAAGAGCAGGTCTTTTGGGTTGTCCGAGCGCGGAATAGCCGGAATTGAGAATTTTTCGAACCTAGGGTACTGAATTGCAGGGTTCTGGGTCTTCGCTACGAACTCAGGCAGGAACTTGAATGTCATGTCCTTCCACCCTTTTGAGTGGGACACCTCGAAGGACCGACTGTGGAGCTCACTCACTCGTTTCGCTGAGGCCAGGGCTAGCAAGAAGACAGCTTTGAGGGTGAGATCCTCGTCCAATACATCTTTGTGTAGCTCGAACGGGGGTCGTGAGAGGGCCTTGAGGACCTTGGCTACATCCCACTGGGGGACTCTCGAGGTGCGGGGGTTACAAGTTTGCTCAAAGCTCCTGATGAGCATAGAGATGTGACGCGAGGTGCCCAGGTTGAAGCCCTTGAGTTGGAACACTTGGACAAGTGCCACTCGAACTCCCTTGATGGCTGGAATGGAGACTCCTATGTCATCCCTCAAGTGTACTAGGAAGTCCGCAATATTGTGGACCGAAGCGTCTAAGGGCCGCAGATTCTGAGAGGCACACCACTTGACAAAGGATGCCCATTTCGCCTGGTACACAACGCAAGAGGACTTACGCAAATACCCCGACATTCTATCCACTGTTTTGTCTGAGAAGCCTTCCTTCCTTAACAGTCGCTTTATAACCTCCACACGTGTAGCCTCAGCCCCTGAGGGTTCTCGTGCACCCTTTGGAAGTGTGGTTGGCTTAGAAGGTCTTCTCTTGCCGTAAGGGCCATGGAGGAAGGGTGGCTAGGTCCTGAAGATCCGCGAACCACTCCCTCTCCGGCCGCCAGGGCGCTACCAAAGTCATCTCTGTGGACTTTGACTGTCTTAGCCTGTTGAGAACCTGTCTGATTATCCCGAAGGGGGGAAAGGCATAGACGTCGAGGTTGTCCAAAGGGTGCTGAAAGGCGTCCTCGAAGGCTGCCGTCGGATTTGGTACTGGGGAGCTTTGCGTTAAGCCTTGTGGCGAACATGTCTATTACTGGGGAACCCCAACAACGGAGGACTTCCTGTGCCACTTGGGGGTGAAGGGACCATTCCGAACCCACTATTTGGCCTGTCCTGCTTAGTCCGTCTGCCAAGACGTTCCTTTTCCCGGGGATGAATCTGGCCGATAGAAGAATGTTGTTCCTTTTGGCCCACTCTAGGACCTGAGCCGTGAGATTGCACAACTCCCTTGACCTTAATCCTCCCTGCTTCTTGATGTACGCTACCACCGTGGCGTTGTCGCACATGAGGGCTACCGAGTTCCCCCGGAGGAGACGGGCGAAACTTACCAATGACCTCTGCACTGCCATGAGCTCCAGAAGATTGATGTGCCGGGCCTTTTCCTCCACTGACCATTTCCCCTCCGCTATTTCCTCGAAGAGGTGAGCTCCCTACCCCTCCTTCGATGCGTCCGTGAAGAGCAGCATCTCCGGAGGAGGGGAGCCGAACGGAATACCTTTCAACATATTCCTCCTGTCGGACCACCAGAGGAGAGCATCCTTGGAGGAAGGGGACACCGGGACTATCTTCTGTGGGGAATCTCCCACTGACAAGAGGCCTTTCAGGTTCCACTGAACCGGTCTGAGCTTGAGCATGCCCTGAGGAACCAACTTCTCCGAAACCAGGTGACCCACTAATCTCTGCCAATCCTTGACTCTCATCGGCGTACCGGCTAGGAACAGACGAATCACCTGGTCCAGGTTGTCTAGCCTCTCCTGGGACGGGAAGGCTCTCACCAGCTGGGAATCTAACACCATCCCCAGGTACGTCATCCTGGTGGTGGGGTCTAGTTGCGATTTTCCGATTGATTGTTATCCCAAGCTCCTTGCAGAAATTCATCAGGCGAATGCCTTGATCTTTTAAGGCTACCTCTGAGGCTGAAAGCAGCAACCAATCATTGAGGTACCTTATCAGCCTGATGCCCTGCTTGTGTGCCCAGGTCGAGACCAGGGCGAAGACTCTCGTGAAGACTTGAGGGGCTGTTGACAGACCGAAGCAAAGGGTCCTAAATTGAAGAGTCTGAGCTCCACTTTATTCTGAGGAACTTCCTGCTGGAGGGGTGAACATGAATCTGACAATTGGCATCCTTGAGATCCAGGGACATCATGAAATCCCCTTTTCTCAAGGTTGCCATCACCGACTTCGGCGTGTCCATCTTGAAGGAGGTTTTCCTGATGAACTTGTTCAATGCCAAGAGGTCGATTACTGGCCTCCAACCTCCCTACGCCTTCTCCACCAGGAAGAGCCTTCTGTAGAAGCCTGGTGACGGCTCGTGTACGGATTGCAGGGCTCCTTTGCTCAGCATAGCCTCCACCTCTTCCAGCAGGGCTGTTTTCCTCTCCGAGTCGTTGGGAGTTAACCATCCCACTCGGTGTTCGGGGATCAACGGAGGCGGCTCTGACAGGAAGGGAATCCTGTATCCCTCCCTGAGAACAGTCACCGTCCATGGGTCCGCCCCGTTGTCCTGCCATGCTTGCCAATAATATTTGAGGCATCCCCCCACCAGGGGCGTGGGAAGGTGTAAGGGGCCTCTCTCCCTATCTCCTCCTAGGGAGGCAGTTTGACCAGCCTCTCCTTGACCCTGAGAACTTGGGTCTATAGGCGGCTTGAGGTTGAGCACCACGCCTCCTGGAGGGCCAAGGAGACTGGTGCCACAAAGAGGTGGAAGCCTCCTGCCTAGCTGGAGGCGTAGGTGGGTAGGCCCCGTCCGCTGGAGGTCTCCTCACAGGGGGTCGCCTTGGCAACTGCTGCCTGGGCTCGGCTGACCCCTTCAGCTTCGTTTCGAGCTTGGAGAGTCTGCGGGATAATCTATTCAGGACCGTGTCCCTTCTCCTCAGAACCCAGTTGGCCGTCTGGGTAAGGGACTGGAAGGTCAGGAATTTCATCGCCTTACCCCCCGAGCGGATCAATTCCTGAAGAAGAGCCTGGTTGTCCAGAGAGTTGGAAGCCTGCCAATGTACAGGCCCACCAATCCAGCCAAGAGGTAACATTCACGATGTCCTGAGCGGTGACCTCCATCATGGCGGCCTCCGCTTGTGAAAAGAACACCAGGGCATTCAGGCTACGCTCGTCCGAGTTGCCCTGGTTCAGGGTGGCGACCGCTTCCTCCAACGTGCGGGGCCCTGAGTGATGACCGTCAAGCACATAGAATTTTCTCCGGGTCTTGAGACTCGGTAGAAGTTTGAAGGAGCCCTCTGCCTTCAAAGAATTTTTCGGTCCTGACACATAAAGGTCCACGTGCTCCATCCCCATGGCAACATCGGGTGCTAATGGCAGGGTCAGAGACGGTTTCTTCTGGGCAGGGTTGTCTACCATCCTGCCCAGACCTGAGAGCCAAGTACGTTCAGCTGTTGGTTGAGGCTTGTCCAACCTATGGTGCCGTCAGATCAGCGCAAGCACCTTACGATAGGACGAGATCTCGTCCCCAGATCCCTGAGTCCACTAGCTCGTCCACTAACTGTACCTCCGCGTTGGAAGGTTCCTCGAACGTAGAGGGATGGAGCGGCTGCCTCCGTCACGGATAGAGCCGCCGGAGCGGAGGTAGCCGTCATGGGTCTACCTCCTCCCGGGCTCACCCGGATGGCGCTGGTTGATGGTCGTGGTAGCGGTGAATACCGAAACTTGGCCGGGACCGCTGCGACGAAAGATCCTTGGATAGTGCCACTGGGCTTAACCCGTGGGAGTTCCCTACACACAGGTGGAGCCGCCGACTTACTAGGCCGGGGTAACAGGAAATGTACCAATGGCTGCATCCGACAAGCGGGCGGAGCTGAAGAGACACTGTGCACGGAAACGGGAGCGGCTCCAGCAGCCACCGAGGCAGGCACTGGTGCGGCAACCGACCTGCTGGAGTCTCGACGGTGTCTGACAACGGTAACATACCGCTTCCTTGGTGACAACTTCCTTGGGTAGTTTCTCCCCGAGGACCTCGCCCTCTTCCTGGGCGGGCTGTCGCATGGGCTTGATCTCCTCCTTCTGGAATGCTTCCTCTTCTTCCTGTCGTCGCGAACACTAACCGTCCGATGAATAGGACACGTAGGAATATTCGTCCGAAGAGTACGAGGAAGCTGATTCCTCCGTCTCTAACAAAAGCCTCCTGGGGGATCTAGGTCTGGAACTTGGGGTCAAGGGCTCCATGAAGTCCGGCGGAAGCGTGGCCGATGGCGCCTGGGGTGAACAGATAATGGGTCGAGGGGCAAACCAACCCTCGATTTCTTCCTCCTGCCTCAAGGGGGACCTGAGGGGCGTCCTAGAAGCTGTCCATACGATGGAGTCAGGGTACGAAGAGCACGTGGGCCGCCTTGCTTTGTTCTGGCCACCCCTGGAACCCGCTGAACCTGAAAAACACTGTTCGGGTGTGGGAGTGGGCGCTGATTCGACCCCCCCCCACACCGGGTTTCCACTTAAGACGGGTCCTGCGGGCACCAGGCCTTCGTCTATCACACACATTCCCGCCACACTAGCAGACCCCCCACTTGTCTGGAATTAATCAAGCATACAACTCTATCACACTGTCGTCTACCAAAGTACATACCTACTTGACCAATCTCAAAAGATCTGTGAATCAGAAACCCTTTGCTTGTAACCATAAGTCAGAAATATGAAGTTGTAGTTCTTCAACACTACCTGGTAACTTATTAAAATCTATTGGGAAGGTAGCAAAATGCATTGCTTGGACTTCCACTAAGTTGAAAAGCTGGTGTTTTGCTTCTGTAAACCAATTCCCTGAGTTATTCATGATCTCAAGGAGTGTTCCACCTTCCTTGGATTTGTCTGAGATGCCAGATAATTTAAAATCAATCCTCTGAGAACAGCAGAATCCCTGGAGATGAGGTTCGGGTGGAACTCCCTTGGAGAGGGAGAGAGAATCGTCAATCAACCATCAAGTACAATTTTCCCGTGTTTTCTGCTCGGCTGATCATGGCAAAAGACTTGTGGTCCGAAAGTGCTGTCTGCTCGTGCCTAAGTCTTACCTCAGATCTCTGTTGCCAGTACTGCCATCGCTGAATCAAGGGACGTTGAGGATGGAGTCACAGAAGCATCTTAGTAATTCCCAAGGATGGGGAGGTTCATGTTTGGTCTAGTGTGAAAGAGCCCTGGGTTCCTGTGCTTAATATTGAATATCCTTTCAGGGGGTTAAGCTTAGATCCTATGAAATTATACAGAGGGAATGGTCAAGGTTTTATGAGAACATCCAGAAAGTGGAAAGAAGGGAGAACCAGGCACCGATATGACAAATTCGGAGATAATTTGTATTTTTCCTAACCATACAAACCTTAGCTATTTACATTGGGTTTACCTTTTAGCGTAGCTGAAATGGCGAGCCATTAGAATTTAACGAGAGTGTATTACCCCCCGCGCTAGTTAGCGGGGGGGTAGGGGAGTGGTAGCTAGCTACCCCTCCCCCCTCACACACCGGTGAACTGTTTCACTTCACTTAGAGGTAGGACTTGTCTTGGGGGACAGGGATGGCGGGCAAATATGTGTAAATAGCTAAGGTTTGTATGGTTAGGAAAAATACAAATTATCTCCGAATTTGTCATTTGTTCCGTAACCGAAATACAAACCACGCTATTTACATTGGGTGACTTACCCCTTAGGAAGGGTAGAAAGTCCCCAGCCATACTGGCTTTGGCTTTACCCGGGGACTCAGAATCCGAGTGAGTCGCACTCGAGAAAAGGAGTCCCTGCACCTCACAAGTTCCTTGCTCCGCAAGAAAACGTGTGGCCTACATAAGCTTGTGTGTGAAGGAAGAAGTGCGACCCGTCCTAGGCAGTTGATCTAGAGTTCCAGAAGGAACTCTGGGTTAGGACGTTCCCAATACCACCTCGTCAGGGTATGGGGGACGCGACAGTATTGACTCAATACTCGGAACACAAGGAAGCATGGTTTACCTGCAGAGGTTTGAGCTCAGCTATGCAAAGACCAGGATGCTGCTTCCCCAGTAGAGGGGACGATGAAGAAAGAAGTAAGGGCCAGACATACTTCTTTCGTTCATGCAGACTAAAACCTGATAACAATGCCCTCAACCTTCTGCTAACTGTCCAAAAAGGAGCCTGAGGTTAAACCAACTGTTGTGTAGCCACCACAGAGCGATAGAAATGTATCGATACTCCTGTGGGTCACGTCCTACAGGAAGCGGTCTGCGAAGGTCATTAGACGCTTCCAGACTCCAGCTTGTATCACTTGCGTCACAGAGTAATACTACTCGAAGGCGAGGGACGTTGCGATGTATCCGACATCGTGCTGTAGGGCGACATGACGGAGAAGGGTCTGGATTCAGGTCGAGATGAATGTCCTTGAGTCCAAGCTGAAGAGGTATACTGGAGACTCTCCCATGTGTCCTTCCTGTGCTCCCAACCCGGCTGCACGTGAGGACAAACTGCAGCTGTTCCCAAAGATAACCCCTCGATTCCTTTACTGGCAAGAAGGAGAAGGTTTGGGTCATCTGATACAGAATGGTGCCTCGAAATCTCGAAGGAGCTGGACCGAAGGGCCGGGACCCCAAGATTCTGAGTCTAGCAAGCAACTCAGGAGGAAACCTGAATGTTGCCTTCCCCTATTCCTTAGAAAGGGCGGAGTCGTACGAGACCAAGAAGATTGCTTACACACTGGCCGAGGCCAGAGTGAGCAGGAGCACCGTCCCCCAAGACGGAATACGATCAGGGGCCTGACGTAATGGTTCTTGAGAAGATCTCTTAAGGAACTAAAAGTCCGAACCAAGCTCCATGGAGGAGGTCTCACTCCGACTGGGGGCAGGGACGTTCGCAGCTTCGCATGAGCGAAGAAAGGTCCAGCGGAAAGGAAAAAGTCTATTCCTTTCAGCCTGAAGGCCAGAGAAAGGCTGAGCGACAGGCTTCATTGCCGAGAGCGGAAAGGAGTTTCCTCCCGCCGAAAAGCAATAAGTCCGTTATTGCTGGAGAAGAGGCCTCAAGGGAAGAGGTATCTCTCCCACAACACCAACCACAGAAGACTCTCCACTTCGCCTGGTAGACCCCTGCGGATGACTATCGCAGGTGACGCGACCTTCGCTCCGCGACTGTAGTGGGTTGTCTCTTCTTGAGGCGGCGTAGTGTCTCCAGGCGCGAAGCCGAAGCGATGCCACGGCTCGTGAAAGATGTTGTAGTGTGGTTGTTAGAGTAGCCTGTGCCGTGGGAGAAACTCTCCCGGGAGTTCCGTCAGGGGAAGCAGAGGGTCCGGAAACTGTTCCGCGTATAGTCACAATGGAGCTCTCAGGGCCATCGAAAGGTTGATAGACAACCTGGTTTTGTTGAGACCCATTCTCAACAAACAACAATGGTGGGAAGACGCAGGCGTCGATGTTGTCCCACCATCATCGGAAAGCATTTTTCCAAAGAGTCTTGGGGTCTGAGACTGGGGGAAAGAACAGCGGAAGCTTGAAGATCCAGGCTGTCGCGATCAGGTCCCCCAGGCCAGGACTTGCTGGCTACTAAAGGCCAAAGACCCCCAGGTACCCTCTATCTGCGAGGCTCTGCCCAGATAGTCGGAGAGAACATTCCTCTGCCCGGAATGAGCGAGCCGACAGTGGTATAGAGAGGACCTCGGATCATCTCAGTATCTCTACTGCAAGATGCGAAGGTATGAAAATGCGTCTCTTGCTGGTTGGAATACGCCAGTACCATGAAGTCGTCGCGCACGGAGCGACTCGGCAAGAACTGTAGGATCTGTAGAGGGGCCAGGCTACGGCCCCTAAGCCTGCCTGAATGATGGAGAGGTATCCTTCAGGTCCTGACTATAGGCCTGAACCGGAACATGCCCCCCCCCCCCCCCCTTTTCTTTGACGAGTCCGAGAACAGCATCAAAATGTGGGGAAAGGACGAGAATATTCACTCCCATCAAGAAGTTCCATAGGTCAACACCCATTGCAGGTCTAAACGTTCCGCTGGTCCCCTAGGGGCCAGAAAGTCCGGTTAATCGTTGCTTTGATACCACCGGAACTTGGGCCGCCCCACAGGGAACTTATCCTGAGGCGACCGTTCGGGACTTTAGACGGGTCAATGAGGAAAAGAGACCCAGGAAACGTTCCAAGGTAGGGCTGAAAGCTCTGCTCGACTGAGAACAGGTACTGCGACTCTCCTCAGCCTTGCCACAGTCAACTGAAGGGAAGGCTCGGAGAAGAAGGCAATAGCATCTGGCGTACCCAGGCGGTCACCCATCCAAGTACTGACCAGCCCAACGTTGCTTAACTTCACTGATCAGACGAGAAGCGGTGTTTCCAACGTGGTAAGGCCGTTGACTCAATATCATGGCTAGATACCCCAGATGTTGAGGCAGAAGTAGAGAAGGCTCCAAGCAAATTACCATGATCCCTCACTCATGGTAAGGACCCGGAAGCTTGTCCCGGCGTTGAAGAAGGTCGAACCCGAGCCCACCGGAGTTGACCAGACCTCCAAAGGGCGAAGGAGGTGGAAGCCTGCTCCTGAGCGGCCATGAGGAAAGCAGGGAGAGTTCTTTGGGGAAAAACCTGCGATGCCGAGGCGGGATCGCCACACCGCATCTTAAGTCTAGGCTGAATTCCAAGAGCTTCCTGGAAGATGGATGGAATGGAAACTGGAAGTACCCGTCCTTCCGATCCAGGGCCTAAGGAGTCCCGCCGCCTCGTTACCAGTCTGATTGATTCTGCTGTTCCACGCTGGACAAAGTTTGTTCGACAAACTTGAACAGAGCTGAGAGGTCGACTACGGAATTCCCGTCTCAGATGCTTTCTTACGAGAAATTATCGACTGAAGAAGCCGGGGGGTGAAGCCGTCGACGATCCTATGGAGGACCTTCTCCTAAGGCATGGATCATTCTGCCCAAACGGGCAAAACTCTTGCCGACCCCATGGCATAGAGGTTCAGTGACACTGAATTCGCTGACAGAGACGGAGAGATGGTAAGAGCGAGGGGCGATATCCTTGGCTGATCACGGAGATCATGCAGGAATCGGCCTCGGGAAGCTGTTATCCGGATGAGTAACCTTAGGCATCCTCCCAGCGTGAGACCTGCAAGGGGGGTTGCCAATCCTAGAGTTTGTGAACTCTGCCGCTCCCTCTAGGATTATGCCCCCCCAGGGGAGCTTCCCGTGCTACCTGTCCCTGACAGGAGGGGACTGCTATTGGACACCTTGTCTTAGCTGCCGTAGCCGGTCCGATAACTTAGGCCGACGATGCTGAAAGAAGAAGCGCTGGAGGCCCGCAGGGTCTGGAAGAAAGCGCCTTGGAGGAGTGAAAACGGAAGTCGACTTCCTCCGCACAACCGCTGTCCATGTCCCTGTCCTTGGGCACAAACAAGCTCTTCCCAAGGATGGAAGAGTGTCTGAGCTTGTCGACATCCACGGAGGAGACACTTGCCCGCAAGTTCGAAACTTGGCGACGAAACGCCAAGGTGCTTGAGCCCGAGAGGCGGAAAGTACCCATGACCTTCCTGGAGCTTCCTTGTACAAAACTTCGGGTCGCAACCGAGGAGGGAAAGGACCTGGTAAGCCCCTTCCACGAGATGGAGAAGAGGAAGGGGTAAACCAGTCACCCCTTGCCCGACGGAGAAATCTCGAACGGAAAGGTCCCTGGCAAGACCTTTCCAGGGAATGACGAGGAAGGGCTATCCTAGGTTCTGGAAAGAAGAATGTTGCTCAGACCTCCCTGAAGATTCTTCCTGCTCTTGCATTTGCCATGCTCTGCGTTTACGGGGTGAAGACAGTGTTCTGGAAATACGCTCCAGAAGACTCGCCAGGATGGCCATGTTGCGAAACCCCGACGGGAATCGTGGTCGCAATCGCCCTGGCGCTCGCGCGATGGTAAATCAATGGTTTGCGCGTGGCCGAACATGGAAGTGCCCATGCGCGGGCACGCAGGAGCGCAGACGAAAGTGCACGAGGGAGCGCAGAAGGAGGGCGAACGTGGTAGGAAGGGCAAGAGCTGGTGGTCGGAATCCGAAAGTTCACAGGCGAACGATGACACGTAGGCGAGCAATGGATACTGCAGGAATCGAGTCGACATTTGCGCGAAGGAACACCGTCGGTTCGCGTGATGGAACACCGTCGGTTCGCGCGATGGAACACCATCAGTTCGCGCGACGGAACACTGTTGGTTCGCGCGACGAAACACCGTTGGTCCGCGCGATGGAATACCGTTGGTTCGCGCGCGGGCGAACAATGGAGCGCATGTGCGCGGGCGCGCATCCGCATGGGCACACGGGCACGTGGACGTGCGGTCGCACGGGCACGTGGGCGTGTGGTCGCGCAGGCAAGTGGGCTCGCGGGTGAGCGCAGGCGGTCAGGAGACCGATGGCGCGTAGGCGGGCGATGGCGCGTTGACGAGCGATGGCGCGTCTTGGCGAGCGATGGCCCGTAGGCGAGTGAAGGCGCGTTGGCAAGCGATGGCACGTCGGCAAGCGATGGCACGTCGGCAAGCGATGGCACGTTGGCAAGCGACGGCGCGTTGGCGAGCGGTGGTGCGTTAACAAAATACTAGCGCACAGGCGAGAATCGCGTGGGCGCGTAGACGATCGCTAACGCGTAAGAGACTAGGGATGGTTAGCGCGCATGGCGCTAAACAGAAGGCGCGCAGGTGCATCATGAAGGTGAGCGCTGAAGCAAGCTGTTAATCAGGCGATCCTGGACGGTCAGGAAAAACCGTTGGCACCCATTGGTGCGTGGCAGGAAAGGGCGCGCAAACGTGCGCTGGCGATTGAAGAAAGCTGGCGCACCAAAGGAAAGAAGTAAAGGTGAGCGCTGGCGAGCAGGAGGAAGATCTACGGCAAGACTCAGCTACCGGAGATCGTGGTCCACAGCAGGCGGGCGCTAGATCGCTACTGATGGTGTCCAGGGGACATGACACGCGTGGCAGATCGATGGCGATCGTTGACGCGCAGGAGATCGCTAACAAGCAGGCGAACGTTGACGCGTCTGTGGTCGCTGGCGAGCTGGTGATCGCTGGTGAGCAGAAGGCAACGCATGGAATCCTGTGCGTAGAAGAAGAGTCCTTGTCCAAGACCTGAACCGAAGTTCTAGATTGTGCGTGCGAACGTAGGCGCACAGGGCGCGTAACAGGAACCAACAGGAACAGCAGAGACGATCATCAGGAGAGCGCTGACGAACAGGAGAGCGCTGGCGAACAGGAGAGCGCTAGCGATCCGGAAAACGCTGATGAGCAGGAGAGCGCCGGTGCGCTAACACTGAGCAGGAGAGAACACGGCAGAAGGGCACGCAGGGAAGCACCCCCGTGGGAGGCAACCCTTTGCCCCGAAGGGACCGTTGTCCGTCGGAAGACCGATGTCCGTCGGAAGACCGTTGTCCGTCGGAAGACCGTTGTCCGTCGGAAGACCGTTGCCCGTCGGAAGACGAGGTCAGACTGCTGTCCATCTGCACCAGGGGCGGAAGGTCAAGAAGGAATTGCAGGCTGCATACGGAGATTCAAAAGGGCGCCTCTTAGCACCCTTATAGGGAGATGGGAGGCCCTTACGACGTAGCGGACGGTGAGCCTTACGGCGAAGGCGGCCAACAGCAACAACAGCAGAAGAGTCCTCCGAAGAGGAGTCTCTATGAGTGTACTCTCTCGCGAACGAAAGAGAAACACTTCGTAGAAGAGACGGGTCAGCCAGTGACCTAAAAAGAGCAATCCTCCGAAGAGGGGCTCCTGCAGTTGCCAGCCCCTTGAGCGTAACTGCAGGTGCAACCGCTCAGCACCAAGAGCATAGTCGCACGAAAAAAAAGGCAAGAGAAGAACTCCCCAAAGGGGAAAAAACTCAAGCCTGGACAGGAAAACTTCCCTCGGAAGGAAAACTACCCACCCAAGGAGGCGAGCCTCCTGAGTGTTCTAAAATGAACTGGAGAGCTGTCAATCGTCACGAGAGTACTTCCAGGAGATGGAGACAAGCCCCTGACGATCTATAGGGGAGGCAGCAACAGCCGAATCCCCAGGCCTCAACAAGACAGCTCACTCCGTTGTCACATTACAGAAACGAACTAGATTGGTAACTGTGAAAAATAAAAGCAAAAATCATTAGTTAACATTCATTCCCCCGGGAAGGCTCCGAAGAGGAATCCCGAGGGAAAGGAACACAAGAATTACACTACAGGCACGTGCCCTCACAACCACTTACACTCACGGAAGAGAGCTGTAACCAAAACAGAATTATAACAATTATAATTATGTAATTATGTAATTTAAAAATGAATGAACACTAAAGAAAGAATGAAAACCCCGAAAGGAATCGTTCTACAAAGCTGAAAAATCAACAAATACAATTAGATTCATAAACTAATTGAGACAAAACAACAATGGCTGCCAAGCGAGGACAAAGACAGAGACGTCTGTCCATGTCCGAGCCAAAAGTGAAAGTGAAGCAGTAAAATCAACAAATACAATTAGATTCATAAACTAATTGAGACAAAACAACAATGGCTGCCAAGCAAGGACAAAGACAGAGACGTCTGTCCATGTCCGAGCCAAAAGTGAAAGTGAAGCAGTTCACCAGTGTGTGAGAGGGGGAGGGGTAGCTAGATACCACTCCCCTACCCCCCGCTAACTAGCGCGGGGGTAATACACCCTCGTTAAATTCTAATGGCTCGCCATTTCAGCTACGCTAAAAGGTAAACTCAATGTAAATAGCGTGGTTTGTATTTCGGTTACGGAACAAACATCTATTTGGGGATAAGTATGTAGCCAATATGTGTCCTCTTCCCTTGTGAACAAGGCAAGAAAGTACTAGGATCCCGTCCCTGAGAGAACATATCTAATACTGTACTGCACTGTCTCTCCTATGGGAAAGAGAAATTGTAAGATCCACGTAGAAGCAACTCCAATTGATTGGTTTACCTAGATTTCTACACAAACACCACCTCAAGAGTCATCAAAAAACCCTTCCTTCCCTAAGACACTCCAGCTTGTCCACGGACAGAATCAAGCTATCGAAAACCTGGGGAGAGTCTTTTACTAGGACAGTGACCAGGTGAGCACGATGTGGCACCTTGAGCTTGTACAGACAATCAGATCAAATATGTTATTTTTATTAGTAAAATAAATTTTTGAATATACTTACCCGATAATCATGTAGCTGTCAACTCCGTTGCCCGACAGAATTCTATGGAGGGATACGCCAGCTATCACAATACTAGAAGGGGGTGTACTTACCAGCGCCACTTGTGGCCAGGTACTCAAGTACTTCTTGTTGACACCTCCTCAATTATTCCTCGGTCCACTGGTTCTCTATGGGGAGGAAGGGAGGGTCGATTAAATCATGATTATCGGGTAAGTATATTCAAAAATTTATTTTACTAATAAAAATAACATTTTTCAATATTAAACTTACCCGATAATCATGTAGCTGATTCACACCCAGGGGGGTGGGTGAAAAACCAGTGTACAAGACTAAAGGATAGCTAAGTATCCCGTATTTCATATAATCAGTTATCCACAATAACAATGAAATAATAAGTACCTGGTAAGGAAGTCGACTTGAACCATTACTCTGCCTTTAATAAGATCGTCTTCCTTACTGAGCGCAGCGTTCCTCTTGGGAGGCTGAATCAACTCAAAGGTGCTAAAGTATACAGGGCTGCAACCCATACTAAAGGACCTCATCACAACCTTTAACCTCGGCGCTTCTCAAGAATTGACCACCCGCCAAATCAACAAGGATGTGGAAGGCTTCTTAGCCGACCGTACAACCCATAAAAAGTATTCAAGAGAAAGGTTAAAAGGTTATGGGATTATGGGAATGTAGTGGCTGAGCCCTCGCCTACTACTGCATTCGTTGCCACGAATGGTCCCAGGGTGTAGCAGTACTCGTAAAGAGACTGGACATCTTTGAGATAGAATGATGCGAACACTGACTTGCTTCTCCAATAGGTTGCATCCATAACACTCTGCAGAGAATGGTTCTGTTTGAAGGCCACTGAAGTAGCCACAGCTCCCACTTCATGTGTCCTTACCTTCAGCAAAGCAAGGTCTTCTTCCTTCAGATGAGAATGTGTTTCTCTAATCAGAAGCCTGAATAGTAAGAAACTGAGTTCTTAGAACTTGGAAAAGAAGGTTTCTTGATAGCACACTATAAGGCTTCTGATTGTCCTTGTAAAGGTTAAGACCTTTTTAGATAGTACCTAAGAGCTCTAACTGGGCAAAGTACTCTCTTCAGATCATTCCCCACCAAGTTGGACAGGCTTGGGATCTCGAACGACTTAGGCCAAGGACGTGAAGGAAGCTCGTTTAGCAAAAACCGAGCTGCAAGGAACATGTAGCCGTTTCAGATGTGAAAACAATGATCCTGCTGAAGGCGTGGATCTCACTTACTCTTTTAGCTGTTGTCAAGTACACGAGGAAAAGAGTTTTTAATGTGAGGTCCTAAAAAGAGGCTGATTGGAGAGGTTCAAATCTTGATGACATAAGGAACCTTAGGACCACGTCTAGATTCCAGCCTGGAGTGGACAACCGACGTTCCTTTGAGGTCTCAAAAGACCTAGGGAGGTCCTGTAGATCTTTGTTGGTGGAAAGATCCAAGCCTCTGTGGCGGAAAACCGCTGCCAACATACTTCTGTAACCCTTGATCGTAGGAGCTGAAAGGGATCTTACTTTCCTTAAAAATAACAGGAAGTCAGCAATCAGGGTTACAGTGGTACTGGTTGAGGAAACTGCATTGGTCTTGTACCAGCTACGGAAGACTTCCCCTTGAGACTGATAGATTCTGAGAGTGGATGTTCTCCTTGCTTTGGCAATCGCTCTGGCTGCCTCCTTCGAAAAGCCCCTAGTTCTTGAGAGTCTTTCGAAAGTCTGAAGGCAGTCAGACGAAGAGCGTGGAGGATTGGGTGTACCTTCTTTGCGTGAGGTAGACTTAGAAGGTTCACTCCTAGAGGAAGAGTCCTGGGAATGTCGACCAGCCATTGCAGTACCTCTAAGAACCATTCTCTCGCGGACCAGAGCGGAGCCAACCAACGTCAGCCGTGTCCCTTTGTGAGAGGAGAACTTCTGAAGTACCCTGTTGACAATCTTGAACGGCGGGAATGCATACAGGTCGAGATGGAACCAATCCAGCAGAAAAGCATCCACGTGAACTGCTGCTGGGTCTGGAATCGGAGAACAATACAACAGGAGTCTCTAGGTTATCGAGGTAGTGAACAGATCTATGGTTGGCTGACCACACAGGGCCCAAAGTCTGTTGCAAACATTCTTGAGAAGGGTCCACTCTGTGGGGATGACCTGACCCTTCCGTCTGAGGTGATCTGCCATGACATTCATACCGCCCTGAATGAACCTCGTTACCAGTTAGCTTTCGATCTTTAGACCAGATGAGTAGGTCCCTTGCGATCTAGAACAACTTCCACGAAAGAGTCCCTCCCTGCTTGAAGATGTAAGCCAGGGCTGTGGTGTTGTCAGAGTCCACCTCCACCACTTTGTTAAGCTGGAGGGACTTGAAGTTTATCAAGGCCAGAATAACCGCCAACAACTCCTTGCAATTGATGTGAAGTGTCCTTTGCTCCTGATTCCATGTTCCCGAGCATTCTTGTCCGTCCAAAGTCGCACCCCAGCCCGTGTCTGATGCGTCCGAGAGGAGACGGCGGTCGTGTTTCTGAACAGCCAAAGGTAGACTTCCTTGAGAAGAAAGCTGTTCTTACACCACGCGAGAGAAGACCTCCTCTCTTCGGAAACAGGAACTGAGACCGTCTCTAGCGTCATGTCCTTTATCCAGTGAGCAGCTAGATGATACTGAAGGGGGGGGAGGTGGAGTCTCCCTAACACGATGAACAGGGCCAGCGATGAAAGTGTCCCTGTTAGACTCATCCACTACCTGACTGAGCATCGGTTCCTTCTCAGCATGCTCTGGATGCATTCTAGGGCTTGGAAGATCCTTGGGGCCGACGGAAAAGTCCGAAAAGCTCGACTCTGAAGATCCATACCCAAGGAGACAATGGTCTGGGATGGAACGAGCTGAGACTCCTCAAAACTGACCAGGAGGCCCAGTTCCTTGGTCAGATCCATAGTCCATTTGAAAATCTCCAGACAGCGACGACTTGTGGGAGCTCTTAAAAGCCAGTCGTCTGACGGAGCCGGACACAAGATCATGGTACTGCTGCAGAGTCTGTGAACTGTCAATCATGGGCAAGCGAGGAAGTACAGTGACAACCCGAATCTGTCTAGACTGTCTGGGTCGTACAGACAACTCCTTATCGGGTTGCTGAGGTTGCCGCACTGCGTCACAACAAGTCACTTCTGTTGGTTGTTGAACGTCTTCCCCGTGACACATTGACTCCGTAAACAAAAAATCCTCTAACAAGGACTAAGCTTGGACTGCATGTCTTGCAACACAGCTCAAGGTCTATGGGAGCAGGTGTGGTAACAGACGGGATTAGCGACTGAAGTGGAACCATTACCTTCCCTGGAAGCATGTTACGCTTAAATAAAAGTCCATAGGAGGCTATGCAGCTAAAGGCTCCCTCCAAATGACAGAGTCCTCAAGGGAATATCAGAAGGAGGGAGAAAAGAACTTTCTCATCTACAGGGACCATATCCTAGAAAAGCTAAGTTCTCTCAGTGAGGGTTCACTGGTGCAAAAGCAGCAGACTAGAAGGCAACATTATGAAACTGCTTGACAGTCTAGTGAGTTGGCAACAACCAAAGATGTGTGACTGAGAAGCATGCGGTAAGGTATGCAGAGCATGTTGTATGCAGAGTATGCTGTATGCAGAGCATGCTGAATGTAGAGCATGTTGTATGCAGAGCATGCTGAATGCAGAGCATGCTGTATGCAGAGCATGTTGTATGCAGAGCATGCTGAATGCAGAGCATGCTGTATGCAGAGCATGTTGTATGCCGAGCATGCTGAATGCAGAGCATGCTGTATGCAGAGCATGTAGTATGCAGAGCATGCTGTAAGCAGAGCATGCTGTATGTAGAGCATGCTGTAAGGTAAGCAGAGCGTGTGCATGGCGTTTAACATTTCTCAGAAATTCCATGACCAGTGCTAGAGTGCTTTATGCATGCTTGCATGGGGTTTAAATATCAACATAATATTTACCTTACATTCATAACTCATGATTCATATTTTTTGCCATATTCTGCGATATTGTTAAAAATATATTGCAAGGAATACAAATATATTTTTATAAGTAATACAAATAACCTCCATTATCATAAGGTTTGAAAATGGAGGTAAGGTATGCTGAACAGCAGAGTCAGAACGAGCTGGAACAACAATAGTTGTGGTTTCCTCTTCAAGACTCTGTTGAGGGAACACCTGAGGCTCAGTCTGCAAAGGCTGATCAAAGGAAGTAGCAGAAGGTAGGCGCATGGGTGGAGGAGGCTGACTCCTGGCATGAGTGGCTGAACCCAAGGGTTGCGCTTGCTGAGCGGTTGGCGGAAGCGGAGTAGCAAGTTCCTGTTCCTGTGGTGTGAGCGGAGCGCGATGAGGTAGAGGCTGCGCAGAACAAGGTAAATGTCTCGCAAGCTGAGGCTCCTGAGGCGCAAGGCTAAGGTGTAGTGGTGCTTGCCTTGTGGAGGGTTGAGCTCGCTGCAGCGAGAGCTGAGGAGACTGACTCAAGGACGGGAGAGGTTGTTGTACCTCAACCGAGTGTTGCATCACTGGTGGAGCAGCAAGTGGAGGCGGAGGAAGAGAGGTATAATCCTCCTGATCCCATTGTAAAGGTTGCCTTAAAGAAGGCGGAGGCTGAGCACCACTGGAACAGCCAACTCAGAACGTGGCTCAACATCGTACGCCTGGCAGGTGGTACTGCGATCAGGCGGAGCGAGCGCAGGCGGAGGGAGTGTAGGCGGAGGCGGAGGCGCAACACTCTCAGCCCGACATTCACGCATCAAGACCGAAAGTTGTGACTGCATGGACTGCAGTAGAGTCAACTTGGGGTCGGCAGACACTAAGGTCTGCTGAGGTAAAGCCTTAACAGCAGAGATCTGTTGCGGCAGAACCTTACTCCTCTTAGGCGGAGTGCATTCAACTGATGACTGAGGAGAGTCAGAGCTAACCCAATGACTGCATCCGGGTTGTTGAACTCTAACTTCGTACGTCTGGCATAGGTCTGGACTTTATGTTTAAGAGGTCTTGAGACCTGAGACCAGCGTTTTCTCCCCTAAATTTCTTCTGCAGACGAGCAAAATGTTATTTTTATTAATAAAATAAATTTTTGAATATACTTACCCGATAATCATGTAGCTGTCAACTCCGTTGCCCGACAGAATTCTATGGAGGGATACGCCAGCTATCACAATACTAGAAGGGGGTGTACTTACCAGCGCCACCTGTGGCCAGGTACTCAATCATTTGTTGTTGACACCTCCTCAATTATTCCTCGGTCCACTGGTTCTCTCTGGGGAGGAAAGGGAGGGTCGATTAAATCATGATTATCGGGTAAGTATATTCAAAAATTTATTTTATTAATAAAAATAACATTTTCCAATATTAAACTTACCCGATAATCATGTAGCTGATTCACACCCAGGGAGGTGGGTGAAAACCAGTGTACATGATTAAAGGATAGCTAAGTATCCCATATTTCATATAACAGTTATCTCAAATAACAATGAAATAATAAGTACCTGGTAAGGAAGTCGAATAGAACCGTTACTCTGCCTTTTATTTAAAGTTCGTCTTCCTTACTGAGCGCAGCGTTCCTCTTGGAGGCTGAATCAACCCAAAGGTGCCAAAGTACAAGGGGTTGCAACCCTACTAAAGGACCTCTACCAAACCTTTAACCCAGGCGCTTCTCAAGAATGAATAGACCACCCGCCAAATCCAAGGATGCGGAAGGCTTCTTAGCCTACCGTAACAACCATAAAAACAACAATAAAAGTATTCAAGAGAAAGGTTAAAAAGGTTATGGGATTAAGGGAATGTAGTGGCTGAGCCCTCACCTACTACTGCACTCGCTGCTACGAATGGTCCCAGGGTGTAGCAGTTCTCGTAAAGAGACTGGACATCTTTCAGATAAAATGATGCAAACACTGACTTGCTCCTCCAATAGGTTGCATCCATAATGCTCTGCAGAGAACGGTTTTTATTAAAGGCCAACGAAGTAGCTACAGCTCTTACTTCATGGGTCCCTACCTTCAGCAATGCAAGGTCTTCCTCCTTTAAGTGAGAATGTGCTTCTCTGATCAGAAGCCTTATATAGTACGAAAGCCCATTCTTGGACATGGGTCTCGAGGGTTTCTTGATGGCACACCATAAGGCTTCTGACTGTCCTCGAATAGGTTTAGACCTCTTCAGATAATATTTGAGAGCTCTGACAGGGCAAAGAACTCTCTCTAGTTCGTTACCTACCATGTTGGAGAGGCTAGGTATTTCGAACGATCTAGGCCAAGGACGTGAAGGAAGCTCGTTCTTTGCTAGGAATCCAAGCTGAAAAGAACATGTTGCAGATTCGGTTGTGAAACCAATGTTCTTGCTGAAGGCATGAACCTCACTGACTCTCTTAGCTGTTGCAAGGCAAACGAGAAAAGCAGTCTTGAGGGTAAGATCCTTGAAGGAAGCTGACTGGAGAGGTTCGAACCTAGATGTCATAAGGAACCTTAAGACTACGTCTAGATTCCAGCCTGGAGTGGAAAGACGACGTTCTTTAGACGTCTCAAAAGACTTGAGAATGTCTTGAAGGTCCTTGTTGGAAGACAGGTCCAAACCCCTGTGGTGGAGAACTGAGGCCAACATGCTCCTATATCCTTTAATCGTAGGTGTTGAAAGGGATCTCTCATTCCTAAGATGAAGAAGGAAGTCAGCTATTTGGATCACAGAGGTATTGGTAGAGGATATTGAATTGGCTCTACACCAGCTTCGGAAGACCTCCCACTTAGACTGGTAGACTCTACGAGTGGAAATTCTTCTAGCTCTGGCAATCGCACTGGCTGCCTCCTTCGAAAAGCCTCTAGCTCTAGCGAATCTTTCGACAGTCTGAAGGCAGTCAGTCGAAGAGCGTGGAGGTTTGGGTGCAACCTGTCTACGTGTGGTTGACGTAGAAGGTCCACTCTTAGAGGTAGAGTCCTGGGGAAGTCGACTAGCCATTGAAGTACCTCTGTGTACCATTCTCTTGCAGGCCAAAGGGGAGCAACCAGCGTCAGCCATGTCCCTTCGTGCGAGACGAATTTCTGCAGAACTTTGTTTATTATCTTGAACGGAGGGAATGCGTACAGGTCGAGATGGGACTAGTTCAGAAGAAAAGCATCCACATGAACCGCTGCAGGGTCTGGAACAGGGGAACAATAAAGCGGAAGTCTCTTGGTGATGGAGGTGGCAAACAGATCTATGGTAGGTTGACCCCACAAGGTCCAAAGTCTGTTGCACACACTCTTGTGGAGGGTCCATTCCGTGGGAATGACCTGATTCCTTCTGCTGAGGCGATCCGCTGAAACATTCATATCGCCCTGGATGAACCTCGTGACCAGTGTGAGGTTTAGACCTCTTGACCAAATGAGGAGGTCCCTTGCGATCTCGTAAAGGCTCCTCGAATGGGTCCCTCCTTGCTTGGAGATGTAAGCCAAGGCTGTGGTGTTGTCTGAATTCACCTCCACCACTTTGCCTAGCAGGAGGGACTTGAAGTTCAACAGGGCAAGATGAACTGCTAACGGTTCCTTGCAGTTGATGTGGAGTAATCCTTGTTCCTTGTTCCATACTCCTGAGCATTCCCGTCCGTCCAAGGTCGCACCCCAGCCCGAGTCCGATGCATCCGAGAAGAGATGAAGATGGGGGGTCTGGATGGCCAATGATAGACCCTCCTTGAGAAGGAGATTGTGCTTCCACCACAGGAGAGTGGTCTTCATCTCTTGGTTGATAGGGATAGAGACTGCTTCTAGAGTCGAGCCCTTGTCCCAATGAGCCGCAAGATGGAATTGAAGAGGGCGGAGGTGGAGTCTCCCTAGCTCGACAAACAGGGCCAGTGATGAGAGGGTCCCTGTGAGACTCATCCACTGTCTCACTGAGCAATTGCTCCTCTTCAGCATGCTCATGATGCACTCTAGGGCTTGGTTTATCCTGGGGGCCGATGGAAAAGCCCGAAAATCCCGACTCTGAATCTCCATTCCCAGGTACACAATGGATTGGGAGGGAATGAGTTGAGATTTCTCTATATTGACTAATAGACCTAGGTCTCTGATTAGATCTAAAGTCCAAGAGAGGTTCTCCAGACAACGACGACTCGTGGAGGCTCTCAACAGCCAGTCGTCTAGGTAGAGGGAGGCTCTGATGTTCGATAAGTGCAGGAATTTCGCTACATTCCTCATCAGATGAGTAAAGACCATAGGAGCTGTGCTTAGGCCAAAACACAGGGCTTGGAACTGATAGACAACCTTTCCGAAAACGAATCTCAGGAAAGGTTGGGAGTCTGGATGAATGGGAACGTGAAAGTATGCATCTTTCAAGTCCAACGAGACCATCCAGTCCTCCTGTCTGACCGCTGCTAAGACCGACTTGGTCGTCTCCATTGTGAACGTCTGCTTGGTGACATACTCGTTGAGAGAGCTGACGTCCAGCACCGGTCTCCAACCTCCTGTCTTCTTGGCCACAAGAAAGAGACGGTTGTAGAAGCCCGGGGATTGATGGTCCCGGACTATAACCACTGCCTTCTTCTGCACAAGTAGCGACACCTCCTGTTGCAATGCTAGCCTCTTGTCCTCTTCTTTGTAGTTGGGAGAGAGGTTGATGGGCGATGTGGTCAGAGGCGGTTTGAGGCAGAATGGAATCCTGTAACCGTACCTCAGCCAACTGACAGACTGTGCGTCTGCACCTCTCTTCTCCCAGGCTCGCCAGAAGATCTTGAGTCTGGCTCCTACTGTTGTCTGGAGAATCTGAGAGTCAGTTCTTTCCCTTAGATGTCCTGGGTCCTTTCCTAGACTTGCTCCTGTGAGAGTCTGGACGGGAGCTTCCTCGGCTGGGGGCTCTACCACGAAAGGGCGGTATGAACCTCGTAGCCGGGGTATCAGCCACTGGGGAGCGATAAGTCTTGGGGACAGAGGTGGTAACCTTAGACTTACGAGCCGATGAGGCTACAAGATCGTGCGTGTCCTTCTGTATCAGGGCAGCCGACAAGTCCTTAACTAGCTCCTCGGGAAAGAGGAACTTTGAGAGTGGAGCAAAAAGGAGTTGTGACCGTTGGCACGGTGTAATACTGGCGGAGAGGAAGGTACACAGTTGTTCCCTTTTCTTCAACACCCCTGATACAAATAACGACGCTAGCTCACCCGATCCATCTCTGATGGCCTTATCCATGCAGGACATAATTAGCATGGCAGAATCTTTGTCCGCATGAGAGGTTTTCTTGCTGAGGGCTCCCAGGCACCAGTCGAGAAAGTTAAACATTTCAAAAGCTCTGAACAACCCTTTCAGAAGATGATCCAGGTCTGAGAAGGTCCAACAAACCTTCGAGCGTCTCATCGCAGTCCTCCGAGGCGAGTCCACCAGACTTGAGAAGTCAGCCTGGGCAGAGGCAGGTACTCCCAAGCCTGGTGCTTCCCCTGTGGCATACCAAACGCAACCTTTCGAAGCGAGCTTCGTTGGAGGGAACATGAAGGAAGTCTTGCCAAGGTGTTGTTTAGACTGAAGCCACTCCCCTAAGATCCTTAAAGCCCTATTGGAGGATCTAGCTAGGACAAGCTTAGTATAGTTGAACTTAGCTTGTTGTACGCCCAGCGAAAACTCAGATGGAGGAGAGCGGGGAATAGCAGAGACGAAGTGGTCTGGGTAAATCTCCCTGAGTAGAGCCAAGACCTTTCGAAAATCAATAGACAATGGAGAAAGCTTAGACTCTTCCACGTCTGATGAGGGATCAAGGTGTGCCTCCTCATCATCCGACACTTCATCAGCAGAGGGTAGCGAAGCGATCGGACCAGAATGCTGAACCGCAGAGTCAGAACGGGTAGGAACAATAACAGAGGTTTCCTCATCCTGAGGGAAAACCTGAGGCTCAGACTGCATAGGCTGAACAACAGACGAAGCAGAAGGCAGGCGCATGGGTGAAGGAGGTTGACTCCTAGCAAGAGTTGAACCCAAGGATTGCACAAGCTGAGCGGAGGACGGAGGCGGAGTAGTCCTTTCCTGTTCCTGTGAGATGAGTGGAGCATGAAGAGGTTGAGGCTGCGCAGAACAAGGTAAAGTTCTCGCAAGCTGAGGCTCCTGAGGCGCAAGTCCAGGGTGTAGAGGAGCTTGCCTAGAGGAGGGTTGAGCTCGCTGCAGCGATGGTTGAGCAGACAGACTCACGGAGGGGAGAGGTTGTTGTACCCCAACCGAGAGTTGCACCACTGGTGGAGCAGCAAGGGGAGGCGGAGGAAGAGTGGAATAACTCTCCTGATCCCAAAGCAAGGGTTGCCTTAAAGAAGGCTGAGGCTGAACAACACTGGGAACAGCGAACTCCGAAAGTGGCTCAACATCGTACGCCTGGCAGATGGTGCTGCGACCAGGCGGAGCAGGTGCAGGCTGGGCGAGCACAGGCGGAGCGAGAACAGGTAGAGGGAGTGTAGGCGGAGGAGGAGGTGCAACACTCTCAGCCCGACACTCACGCATCAAGTCCGAAAGCTGAGCTTGCATGGACTGAAGCAGGGTCCACTTGGGGTCGGCAGAAACGATAACAGACTGAGGTAAAGTCACAGTCGGGCTCTGTTTAGGCAGAACCTTACTCCTCTTGGGCGGAGTACAGTCGACCGATGACTGAGGCGAGTCAGAGCTGAGCCAACGACTGCAACCTGGCTGAGCACTCGCTGACTGAACTCTACGTTTAAGCGGTCTCGAGACCTGAGACCAACGTTTCTTCCCTGCATGTTGATCAGCGGACGAGAAGACGGGCTCAATCGTCTGCAGGTGGGAGTGACGGTCTAAGGAAGACACGCCCGCAACCACCGAGGATAATTCTGTGCGCCTAACAAGGCCTGTCGAACCCTTAAGCCCTTCGACATTGCTTCTCCCCTGGGCATGGGAGCTTGCAAGAGGTCCCGGACTGGGAGGACGACTGGCTCGCACAGAAAAATCCTCACGCACCACACTGGCACCACTAGCACTTGGCACTGCACCGACACTAGCACTCGTCACAGCACTGGCACTATTTCCACCCACTGCACTCTTGACCTTCAGTTCTTTAACCTCGGCCATCAGAGACTTATGGTCACTTACCACTGATTCTACTTTATCTCCTAAAGCCTGAATAGCACGCAAAACAATTGACATATCAGGCGGAGGGCACACAGTAGGTTCGGGGGTAGCCACTACAGGGGTAGGAAAAGGTAGGGGATCATGAGGTGAGGAAAACATAGAAGAGTGAGAAGAACTTCTCCTAACTCTACCTCTCTCTAACTTAGATGAATATTTTAAAAGACGGACAAATTCCAATTCCGAAAGTCCGGTGCACTCCTCACATCGATTTTCTAATAGACAGGGCCTGTCCCTACAGTCAGAACAAGCGGTGTGAGGATCTACCGAGGCCTTCGGAATACGCCTATTGCAAGACCTACATCGTCTATGGGAGGGGGCTTGCGAAACGTCAGACATCTTGTTTCAAAGAGTTAGCCAAAGGGTGATCCAAAAACAAGCAAAAATTCATTAACCGTTAACCAGTATTATATAAAAGCTATCTAGCTAATATAAAAAGGATTCCAGTAAAGCGACAGCCGTTAATCTAAGAGAATACTTCACCAAATATCCATGAATAAACTCGAAGACCATAAGCGTATCCCAGAACGTCTAGCCGGAAGCACGACAGAGGAATAATTGAGGAGGTGTCAACAACAAATGATTGAGTACCTGGCCACAGGTGGCGCTGGTAAGTACACCCCCTTCTAGTATTGTGATAGCTGGCGTATCCCTCCATAGAATTCTGTCGGGCAACGGAGTTGACAGCTACATGATTATCGGGTAAGTTTAATATTGGAAAATAAGGGCTCAATCGTCTGCGGGTGGGAGTGACGGTCTCGGTACGACACGCCCACAACCACCGAGGATACTTCTGTGCGCCGATCAAGGCCTGCTGAACCCTTTTGTCCTTCGACATTGCTTCTCCCCTGGACTTGGGAGCTTGCAAGAGGTCCCGGACTGGGAGGACGACTGGCGCGCACAGAAGTACCCTCACGCACAACACTGACACACTTTGCGCTAATCACTTATCACTTTGATTTTCTGTTTGCACTTATTTCACTGAACTCGAAACTTTAAGTGGTTTGTACCTGAAACACGCAATTCTATCCTTTCTCAAAAGTTAGTAATTGCGAAAACAGAATTACAATGTAACAGAAAAATCTAATGAAAGATAAATAATTCAGTGGCTGGAAAGAGACTAAACACTAGATCACTCTAGAAACGTTTACTTTCTTCCCCTAAAGAGACTAGGGAGAAGAGCAAAAAACGATAACAACGTTACTCGTACGCCTGGCAGGCTTGAATGAAACGTTTATCCTCCTCTTTCTCCCTCCGTCTCTATCTCTCTCTCTCTCTCTCTCTCTCTCTTGACTTAGAACCTGAGAGAAGAGCCCAATCATATATATCGTTAAAACATATTATTGTTAAAGGAAAAATTTGAAATATTTCCCAAAATGAAAAGTTCCTTTATTAGGATTAAAACCATTAAGTTAAGAAAGAATGAACAAAACGCTAGACACGGTTACTCTTACTGCAATGTGAAACCGTGAAAATTCTTTCTCTATCGTAACGATAGAGTGCAAGTTGAACGTTCTGAACGTCAACAACTGCAGAGACAAAACAAAACGTTAGTTCAACTTTGAAAACAGTACTAGACTATCAAAGAAATTCTTTCAAAGACATTAAAATAGCATAATATGTTAACAGGTAAAACCGAAATGACGGGCTCAATGTTAATTAACTTCGGTACCAAGAAAAGACCGCCTACTATTAGGAAGGTCGAATATAAACAAATATAAAAATTAATTTTAATAAGTTTATAAAAAAAGGAAGTTAATCGAAGAGGCCTATAAGAGGCGGAGAGATATAAAATAAATCTATAACTTTTGTTAAGCAAAATTAAGAAAGAGAGTCTATACTCTCTTAGACACCAACACTTCCGTCTAAGGGAAGGGTCGGCCATTGAAAGGTGAAAGAGAGTTCATACTCTCTTCGTCACCATAATTAATCAAATTAATTCCAAAAGCTAACTAAGCTAATATAGAAGTTTCCAGTAAAGCGACAGCCGAAATCAAAGAGAAATACTTCACCAAAGTCGTGAAAATACTCCAAGAACATAAGCGTATCCCAGAACGTCTTGCCGGAAGCACGACAGAGGAATAATTGAGGAGGTGTCAACAAGAAGTACTTGAGTACCTGGCCACAAGTGGCGCTGGTAAGTACACCCCCTTCTAGTATTGTGATAGCTGGCGTATCCCTCCATAGAATTCTGTCGGGCAACGGAGTTGACAGCTACATGATTATCGGGTAAGTTTAATATTGAAAACTGAGAAGTTATCTGTTCCGATCGCTATTGTGCGAAAGAGTTGGAAGCCCTTGGTGCCTGGGAAACTCACAGTTTCTGAGCGTGTGAAGATCAAGGTAAAGGAATAGTTTCAGTGCATCAGAAGATCTCGTAGATTTCTGATCTGGTAGCAGTGGGAAGGAACAGGTAACAGGTACCAGTTCACGGGCAAACGGAAACCAACAAGCAACCGAAGAACTGAATTCATAAGGTAAGCTTATCATTATGCCAAGACCGAATCTTGTGAGTAGACTTGGAGTTAAATCCTATCTGATGTTGTCATAAATACAGGAGGGTCCACTTGAGAAACATAAGTACTTGAGTTTATGAAATGGGAAGACCATTCAAAGATACCGAGACCAGGCTGATCCTCCGAAAGGGGAAAAGATCTGAGCCCTTCAGTCTGAGGTCTAACTTAAGGCTGAGTAACAGCCTTTTACAGCAGAAGCTGAGCAGCCCTTCCTTGAAAAAGAAAGTCTCCCTTGCATCACCAACAGGTTACTTCTCAGACGACTTTAATTGATGATGACTGATAGACATTTATTATTATGATTATTTACTTATACAGTATGTACAATTATCATAACCATTATATGTACAATACCTGTATTTCTACTACACATTTAGCATATGTGTTGTGTCAGGAATACACAAAGACAAGTATTCATGTTAAAAGGAGCACAGGGAACACTACTGTATGTTACAATTGTATCATGTTATGTGGCAAGCTTATCATATTATTTTTACCTGGTAATACTGCAATCGGTCTCTTCTGCAGCTCGGCACTATTCACAGCTCCTCCAGTGTATTTTATGTATTGATCTTTTCACCTATTATATGGTTTGAGAACTTACATCAGTGTCTTAGTGAAAACCTTATTTACTTACGTTTACCTATAACAAAGAATGACGATGTCTTTCCCGTCCGTAAGAGGACGGGACTGTGGCTTCCGAATTGGAGGTTGTGCCTCCTAACGGCAACAAGACTGGAAAAGAAAAGACATATTGACTTGTGCCTTTTCCTTCCTTTTCATTGGTTGTTGTACGACCACAGAAACTACTCCCTAGTAGTCGTGGGAGACCAGTCTGGCCAATAACTTACCCCATTCCTTTGTAGTCAACAGGAAAGTATACCTCATAGATCCGCACACAGGAGAACAGTTATAGCCTCATAATTCCTCTCCAATTCTGCATAGGCATCAAGGCAAGTACACTATTGGCTTATCCCCAGTGACTTTGATATTAATCCGGAACGGGACACATCAAACCAGACCAACAAAATTTAGATGCATATTCTGACTCACTCTGTTTGTAATTCAGGTCAATTTATAATCCCATTTCTCCTTTTCCCTCACCAGTCCCAGTTCCTCAGTGAGGCAGGAACAGAAGGAAATTCTACAGAGGTGTAAGAACCGGCATCCTCCAGTCAAAAAAGAGACGGCAGATCCGTTTGAATCTACATAAGCAGAACCTGGGGAGGATTCATCGTTACTGAGGATATTGAACAACTTGGGTGATGCACCTGTGTTCCGTCTGCTTGGGACAAACATCAATTGATGTGTTCTTTCCTAAACCCCACAGCTAGAGTTGCCTTGGTCTGGTAAACTGCTGCCACAATTGAGAAGTTTAAATATCTAGTGTCCACTTCAAAAGACTTTCTAAAGGCGGCGAGGCCTTCGAAGCTTATTTCTCTTGTTTTGTGTATGCAACAGATGTCCTACGTGACGGAGGGGGCTCATCCCAATCCATTACTGCTGGATCCTGATGTTGCTACCTTGACTCCTGGGATGTCAATTGATCAGTCAACCCAACAATCTTCATATTTCTCTACTGTGGAGATGCTACATTCAGAGACTGCAACTGTGTCCGCATTAGAGGTTTGCTCTTGGTTAGACCACTCGTTGGTCACTGTTTCTTTCTTTGCCGCTTCAGAAAATCTTTCAGATTCAAAAATCAAGAAACGATACGAGAAGTTTGACGACTCTTGATTTCTTGGCCCTGTAGAGTGCTTGTCTTCGTAGTAACTGCATCTTGAAGCATATGGACGTTAAATTTGTCCGTTAAATGGCGGCTAGGGACTCCTTGGCATACAATGTCCAACTATATTTCCCCTACAGGAAGTCGCAACTGTTGACCAAACCCGATCTTCCTGTGTTTCCTATTTCACTGAAACCAGAATGAAGGGAAATTGCTTACTGCTTACCAGTGATGTGTCCAACAATTCTGGAGCAATCATTGGTGTAGGAGCCTATGTAGAAAGGGTTCCCCCTATGAAGAGGGAATTTCAGAGAACGTTGTTACCGACAAGCCAGAAGTTCTTGGTAGTCCAGGAGTGTCTGCGTTACTTCCCTCTGTTTGCTGGAACAAAATTCAATGTGTTATCAGAATAAACCGGTCCTCTATTCCTGTCTGACCTGCTACGTTCACGATTGAACACAATTTTCATAATTTGTCAAGAGCTTTAGGTTTGTATGGTTAGGAAAAATAGAAATTATTTTCAAATTTGTCATTTGATCCCGCACCAAATACAAACCTTTCAGCTCTTTACTATGTAGACTCCTGTTTAGGTGGGTGGAAGTCCAAGACAAACTGGCTGGTCCCTGAACCTGGATGTGACTCTTATGCTTCGTAAGAGCTGTGGAAGAGTCCACCCTATCACCTCGCTAACTCCCAATGAGAGATCACAGCCTGAGCAACTGTGCGAGGGTGTGACAACTAAGCAATGTGACTCGTCAAGGTATGGCCTGACTTGTGGCCATGCTTACTTACCAGGATGTTACCCGAGTCTCACCTCACTAAGAGATCGGGTACATAACTTCATATGTGCATATATTAGGATACAAAAGGGATGATGATACCCACCTACACTCAGAAGAGCTCAGCTTGCAGGGTTCCTTGGCTCGCTCAAACCCCAAGAGAGGGAAAAATGAAGGACCAAAAGGCCAGTCATATGCACATTCATACTAGTCTTAAAACCAGGTAACATCTACCCTCAACCGACTGCTACCTGTCCTACGAGGAAGCTGAGGTGTTACTGTTCATGTTTTGTGCAGCCACCATAGAACCTATGGAGAGTGTGACAAGGCTCCTGTGGGTTACGTCTTGCAGGTAGTGAACAGTGAAAATAAACCGACGTTTCCACACAACACCCTGTAAGACCTGCGTCACATTGAAGTTCTTTATGAACGCCAGGGACGTACCAATGCCTGTGACGTCATGAACTCTATGTCTATGGTCAAGAGGGGCCCAGTCCACTTGGAGGGCTTGTTCGATGACTTTCCTGATCCAGGAAGAAATTGAATTTTTAGTACCTCTCCTCTTGACTCTAGCAGTGATGTCAGTCTATTGATCTGGGGTTGAGCTTGAGCAGTTCATTTAAGGTACAGTATTTCCTAAGTGCCCTTACAGGGCATAACAACAGTTGATCTGGGTCATTTGTTACAGTACAGAGACTCTCAATCCGGAAGGGGCTGAATCTAGGATCCGCTACAGCCAGATTTTGAGTTTTGGCAATAAACTCAGGGATACAGTTGAGTGTCACTTGCCCTCATCCCCTTGAAGGGTCAATGTCATGGGACAGACCATGAAGCTTGCTGACTCTTCGCAAAGGCCAGGGCTAAGAGGAAAACCGTCTTCAGAGTCAAGTTGCATTCTGAAACCCAACTAAGAGGTTCATAAGATGCTCCTTTCAGGAATTGCAGTACAGTACTCGTACTACATTCCAGGGAGGCATCTAACTTCTGACTGAGGGCAAGATAACTCGAAACTATGTATGAGGAGAAATAATTCCATCGTGGAAGAAATGTCAAAATCCGTTCAATTTAAAGGCAAGGCTTAAGGCTGAGCAATAACCTTTCTCCATAGACACTGAACAGAGTTTTTCCTCAATGAAGTATAATAAGAATGCCTCTAGTGTTAAAATAGGGGCACTGAGCAGAGGGATGGCCTTTCCACAACACCAACCACAGAAGATAGACCACGTCAATTGGTAAACAGCGATATATGACTCTAGGAGGTATCCTGCCACCTTTATCGCAACTGGTTGCGAAAAACCTTGCGCCGCTAGGAGTCGCTGGATAACTTTCAAGCATGAAGACACTGAAACTACTGCTCTGTTGAATATCTAAACATGTGGTTGTTTGAGTAGATCGGGAAGTGAAGGGAGCTCCCTTGGTACCTCCGTGATTAGATGTAGAAGGTTCAGGGACCACTCTGTATGATGCTACATTGGAACTATTAGGGTCATCGATAGGTTTTGTGAGTCCATACCATACAGTACAGTACTTTTTTCAGATGCTTCCTTACTACGCAGAAGGGGGGGCAACAAACAGACATCTAGATTGTCCCAAAGGTGCTGTAAAGCGTTTTGCCAGAACACTTGGTACTGGAAAGCAGTACACGGGGAGTTTCCAGTTGGGAGACGCCGCGAATAAGTCTAGCATTGTCGGCGCACACCACAAAGTCAAGACTTTGTTGGCTACCTGTTGATTCAAAGACCACTCGGTGTCAACTATCTGAGTATTCTTGCTCAGTTTATTCGCTAAGAAGTCTTAATTGCCAGGTATGAAGTGGTCTGAGAGGGTCACCAAGTTGTCTTCCATCCACCTGATTATCTCTACAGCGATATGGCAAAGGGGCTGTAAAAAAGTACCTTCCTGCTTGTTTATGTAGGCTATCACTGTGGTGTTGATGCTTATCAATACCACTGAGTGCCCTGAAAGGAGCTATTGAAAGTGCTTGAGAGCTCAAAAGCCTGCTCTAATCCCTAGGAGATTTATGTGGCAGTGTTGCACGGCTTCGGACCATAGCCTGGAGGCGGTGTGCTGCAACAGAGGAGGCCGGCACCCTTTTTTTTATGCATCTGTGAAGGGCATCAAATCTGGGGGAGGAGAGATAAAGTTTATTTCTGTCAGTAAATTGGTATCTAATACCCACCATTGCAGGTCTCTCTTCTCCTCTGACCCTATTGGTATTGGAAGATCCAGAGGGTCTTTGTGCTGAGACCAGAATGTTTTCAGCTGCCACTGGAGTGCTCGAGTGTGGAGACGACTTGGGAACCAGAGCCTCCAGGGAGGTGAGATTTCTCAGGAGTTTCTGCCAATGATGTGTTGGCAGTTCGTCCCATTTCAGAAATGGTCCTGCTACTCGTTTCATTCTTTCCATTCCTGCTAAGGACGGGAAGACTTTGCTGAGATTTGTGTCGATGTTCATCCCTAAGTACAGTATACATTAAAACCTCGGTATTTGAACTTCTATAAGCTTGAACAAATTGGTTTTTGACCAAATGTTTGAGGGAAAAATGCCCCCGTTCTCGAACAAATATTCGGTACAGTACTCAAACAGTGCAAGTAAAAGCCCGCCAAGCTGAACACCATCAGTTACGCTTTGGCCTTTGTTTCGGATGAACGTAAAAACGCTCTGCCTCATTTTTTATATTACACTGTGGTATATCTTTGTTTTGCAGCCTCTTTTACTCATTTAGATTCATCAGCACTTAAATATGGGTTCAAAGAAAAGTGCAAGTGGCCAAGTAAAAAGAAAAAAAGTGAGAACTACTATTGAACTGGAGAAGGAAATTATTTCCAAGCACGAAAACGGAATGAGTGTTTCGGACCTTGCTCTCGAATACTATATGGCTAAGTCGATGATATCAGTGATTTTAAAGAATAAAGAAATAATAAAGGAAGCTAATGTTGCCTAAGGAGAGACTACTTTGACAAAGCAAAGGCCTCAGGTACTTGAGGAAGTGGAGTTGTTACCAATTTCTATAAAAGAGAAATAGTTACAAGGTGATGACATTAGCAAGGCATTTATTTGTGAAATGGTGCTAGTAATCTATACTAAGTAAGAGGAAGTTCAAGCTTTTGTCGAAAAAACACTTTTTTAATGATAATGTTATGTCTCATAATTTGTAAAATTCTGGTAAAAAGGTAAAAGCAACAAACATCGGATCTGTTTTTAATTGAAAGAAAACCTCCCACAAAGCGACAGAGAAGGGTAAAAGCCCCAAACCTAAATTACCAGACATATTTAAGGTAGGGGAATCCCCCTGTCGGCAGTAACTCCTACCTTCCTCCCCACACCGCAATCCACTTACGTCATCACATCGCAACATAAAAGGTAAGTTTTCTTATGTTAAAAGGACTCCTAATGTTTTCATTTTTATTGAGTTTCAAGACTTATTGTATTTACTGTTTGTACATCACTTTTTTAAGCTAATATGTCATACTACTAGCGAATCAACTGGGACTTAGAACGCTTTATTCACTTCTATATTAATTGTAATGGGAAATAATGATTCCGTATTCAAACGAATTGGTATTTGACAATCTTTTTGGAACAAATTGTGGCCAAATACCGAGGTATTACTCCAGATTCTGCGTTGGCTGCAGCGAGGACTTTTCAAGATATACTATGATCCCCAGATCTTGGCAAAATGCGAGGATTCTGTTTCGATGGAGGAGAAGAAGCTCCCTCGATTCTGATAAAATCAGCTAATCATCCAAACAGCGAAGAAGTCGTATACCGTTCTTGTGTGCCCAAGTTGAAAATAGGACAAACACTTGAGTGAAAACTCATGGTGAATTGGACAGGACAAAGCACAGCACTTTGAACTGGTATACTTTGTTGTTGAGGGAGAACCTTAGGTACTTCGGTGAGGTTGGATGAATGGGGATCTGGAAGTAAATGTCTTAGAGTTCCAGAGTGATCAAGAAGTCTTTTGGTCTGTCGGCCTGTCTGACTGTTTGGGCTGTCTCCATCTTGAACGGAGTTTATTTCAAAGTTGAGAGGTCTATGACTGGTCTCCAGCCTCCAGAAGCCTGCTCTACGAGAAAGAGTCAACTCTAGAAGCCCGGTACTCGTCACGGACCTCTTAGAGAGCATAGTTTCTCCAGCATGGTCTGGACTTCGGCCTGAAAGGCCTGTTGCTTTGCGGATCCCTTTGCGAAGGAACTAACGATCACTGGATGGGATGTTAGAGGGAACAAGAGAGTGAACAGGACGTGATATCCTGCCCGCACAATGGAGACCGACGAAGGCTCGACCCCGTGAAACATCTACCTCTGACATTTACCCTGCAGGATCCTCTCAACGGTGGACTGGTCAGGAGAATCCCCCCTAATGGGTATAACCACATTGATTTCTTCTGCCTCTCCTATCTCTCTTGGATCCTCTGGAGCAAAAGGGTTGTCTTTGGCCTAGTTCCTTAGCACTGTTTATTAAAGCTGTTGAGGACCTGATTTTTGTCCTTGACGCCTTGGCTGATAAGGGGCGTTGTTGTTGAGGTACCTCAGAATATAGGCGAGATGGCATAGCCCATTGAAAGTCTTTGCTTGTTTTCCCCCAATTTTCTGCAATCGCTTCAATGTCCTTCACAGTAATCCAGCCAAGATGCAGCTTGCAGGGAACACTTTAACACACGCTCCATGTTCGCCTCATCTACCACAGAAAATCCTACTGACAAGGAGGACAGTCTGTCCAACGGCATGTTGTGTGTCAGGACTAGAATTGCCAAATCCAGAGGGAGAGGAGATGTGGCGTCATCTACTATGTCATAAAACTTCCTCTAACTGACATAAGGTGGAGGGAGTAGGCGGGAGGAATGAATTGCTCATAGGGATTGAGAATCCCCTGCCACATGAGCATAGGCTCTCTTCCTGGCACCCCTGACCCCCATTGACCAAGCCTTGGTTGGTCTACGAGTATCGTAAAAGAAGTCGAGGACTGTGTCCTTTCCCTCGGCTGGAAGAGGGTCCGGTTCCTCTAAGTTATTAACTTTCCTAATACAAGCTAGGGACTGCAGAAAGACATGGTCTGCATCCCTTTAATTAAGGGGACAGATCTTAGTACTGATGGAAGCTGCCACAGCTTGCCCTCGGAAAGTCTGACCCCATCATCAAAAGGCTATTCCTCGTCCAAACTCACATCCCTAGAAACCCAGAGAGGATGTCGGTCATCAACAGGGCTCTGGTGTGAGGTGTGAGACTTCGGAGGTAGGTCACTAGGTTCCGGCTCTGGTTTATGGGACGGTCCTCGGACGCTCTTCCCCCTAAAGTCGAGGCCTAGTTCTTTGGAACGTTTTTGTATCCTTCCGTTCCCTTGGGCGGATGGAAAAATTCCCTAGAAGCAAAGTACTGTGCAGTAGTTTCCTTCTGTACTTCCTTTTGTCAGCCTCATGTCCTTGGGGAAGCCATACTTGGTGGAGGCTCCTTAGGTCCCAAAGAGCTCAGAACTACCGTATCCAGATCTGTGGGGATCAACTTATTGTTGTCTGTTAGAGAGATCCCTCTTGGAGATCCTGAGCCCCTCCTCATTCTCAGATGGAAAGAATCTCCTAGAGGAGGAGTAAATGTCTTATGTTTATGGGGAATGATCAGAATAATCCCCAATCTATCCAAGGCCGGGTCCTGCCCGTGGTAGCAGGCTCAGAACGTAGATATTGTTCATAGCTTGACGTTCCATGCGGGGGAGAGGGGCGTTTGGTAAGATGGAGGAGCTGCTGTTCACTCCTTTGTCATGGATCAGAAGGAGGGGAACTCCTTACCCAGAAACTTGTGGGCTCCAGAGGAGTAATTGGAGTACTTTTATGAGTTGGTAGAGGTGAAGGAGCTGGTCCCGAGTGCGCTTATTTAAACGGAGCACCAGTTCTTAGATTAACGGTTTGTTTATCTTAAGCAAAAGAACCTGTCTTTGCTTTTCTCTGTTTCTTATGGATAGGTAATCGCTCGCCAGGATGTTCTATGTGGGCGCTCATTAAAGGAGAGCGCTGTGTCGGAGCACTTACTTGAGTAACAGGTAAGCGCTGATCAAAAGCTCTTCGGAAAGGTGAGCATTGGCAAGGAGAGTGCAGTGGGCGGGCATAATGATGGTAAGGCAAGTGACCATCAAGTATGTACTTGTCAGGAACTTGCCAAAGAGGTGAGCGCTGGTGTGGTGAGTGCTGGCGAGGCGAGCGCTAAAGAGGTGGTTGCAAAAAAGGCGAGTGCTGACGAGGTGTTCGCTGATGGGGTGAACGCTGACATGAAATGGAAGTCTGTATGCCTGTATGTACAGTACAGATAACTTAAATGTCTGCGCATGTTGCCCCTCCCGTTTGTAAGGCGCTAAAACTCACATAGTCTCAGTCTCGTCATACTTTTTACCCCCTGGAATTTTATTAAGAATAGACAAGTTTCAAAGTGATGAATGAGGAATTAGGTTTGACGGTAAACACGTGTGCTTAACTCCCTCAACTATTGTTGATTGAGAGCAGTATGTCGAATGAGAGAGATTGAGGGTTGAATACCTCGCTTGCTCGCCTTTTCAGTAGGCTCGTCAATCTGATCTACTTTTGCAAATTCCACTGCCAGAGTACTTTGAAGGAAATCCAACAAACTTTGTCTCTCCTGAGTGTTGCCTAACATCACTTCTTTCCCTGTAAGGGCAAGGGGGTTGCTGAATGGGCGGCAAATTATGCGGGTTCTACTTTGGATGAAGTAAAAGCCCTAGGCTCTGGTCTGAGGTTACAATGTGACGAAAGAACACGAAGGCAAGGGGTGGAAGTAGTAAACATCCATCTGACACTCCCGTCGTCTAGCTACAAAAAGTTATGGTCCAAAGAGCTCGAGCGTGGAACTGATGACTCTCGGACACGATTTAAAAACCTCTCGGAGGAGACCAATCAGGAGACTGTCTTCCTCGGGCGATATGGAACACTCAAGTGGGAGGCTAGTCCTACTCCTTGAGGAATTCACGTTAAGGAATCCCCTACGGGATACTCCGAAGGAATTGATAATCCTCCTGGGTGAGGGAGCTTCACTCTCAATCTGTGTCCCTCGCAGGAGAACCTCTAGCAAACGTTCTCTCAAGGAGAGCCTGGAAGCCCTAAAGAGGGCCACAGCTGACGTACAGCCTCAGCGTTCAGAGATTCCCTTGCAGAGGAAATACAAGTTGCTTCTCTAGGGGAAGCAAGCGGAAGTTCCAAACCACAAGGTTGTCCTAACGTCAAGATGCCTCCACTCTTACCTGACCAATCCCCAGAGGAGGCCGATAATCAGAGTTGGGGTGGTGGGATTGAGCAGTATGAGTAAGATGACGAGGCTTCTTTGCCTTCGAGGATGGACCCGAGGAGGATGAATACCGCTTAGCCTTCTTCCTATACTTAATAAAACACAGCCACTGGGAGGGAGGCCACTCCGAACACACGCCCGCAAGGAAACTCCTCGGAACAGGAGTGCCCTCTGTACGCAGGACAAAGTGAGTGGGGTTCTGTCTCCAAAAAAAGACATGAAGGTGTCGCAACAGTGCCGTTCCCTGCCTGGACAAATACAAATTCCATCAGAATGCACACCCTATCAAGCTATGAAAAGGAAAAGTATGACAAATTCAGAGATAATTTGTATTTTTCCTAACCATACAAACCTTAGCTTTTTACACAGGGTATTACTTTCGGCGTAGCTGAAATGACGAGCCATTAGATATTTAACGAGGGTTAACTACCCTCTCGCTAGTTAGCGAGGGGATAGGGGAGGGGTAGCTAGCTACCCTTCCCCCCTCACACACTGGTGAACTGATTCACTTCGCTTAGAGGTAGGACTTCACGGGGGAGAGGGCTGGCGGGCAAATATGTGTAAATACCTAGGGTTTGTATGGTTAGGAAAAATGATATTTTAATTATAAAATAAATTTTTGAATATACTTACCCGGTGAATATATAATAGCTGCAACTCTGCGGCTCGACAGAAAACACACTCAAAAAACTCGCGAGCGATCGCTATGAAGGTTGCGGGTGTGCCCACCAGCGCCAACTGTCGGCCAGATACCACTCTTATATGTAAACAAAACCTTCAATTCTTCTCGTCCCGCTGTGTCTCTATTGGGGAGGAAGGGAGGGTCATTTAATTTATATATTCACCGGGTAAGTATATCCAAAAATTTATTTTATAATTAAAATATCATTTTTAAATATTTAACTTAGCCGGTGAATATATAATAGCTGATTCACACCCAAGGAGGTGGGTAAAGACCAGAGTTAATTATGTTTACAGCGTATAAGCTAAGAGTTTTTTTCATTTTGACAGTTATCAATATAACAACACCAAAATAAATAGGTACCTGGTAAGGAAGTTGACTTAGACGATTACTCTGCCTTGTAAGTCTGTCTTCCTCACGGAGCCCAGCGATCCTCTTAGGATGCTGACAGACTCCCAGGACCTGAAGTATCAAGGGCTGCAACCCATACAAACAGGACCTCATCAAACCCCTAATCTGGGCGCTCTCAAGAAATGACTTTGACCACCCGCCAAATCAATCAGGATGCGAAAGGCTTCTTAGCCTTCCGAACAACCCATAAAACAATATTAAAAACATTTCAAGAGACAGATTAAAAGGATATTGGAATTAGGGAAGTGTAGTGGTAGAACCCTCACCCACTACTGCACTCGCTGCAACGAATGGACCCAGTGTGTAGCAGTCCTCGTAAAGAGTCTGGACAGCTTTTAAGTAAAATGACGCGAATACTGACTTGTTTCTCCAAAAAGTCGCGTCCATAATACTTTGCAGAGATTTATTTTGCTTGAAGGCCACGGAGGTTGCTATATCTCTAACTTCGTGCGTCTTAACCTTAAGCAAACATCGGTCTTTCTCATTCAAGTGAGAATGAGCTTCTCGTATTAAAAAAATCTGATAAAATAAGACAAAGAATTCTTTGACATAGGCAATGAAGGTTTCTTAACTGAGCACCATAATGCCTCAGATTTCCCTCGTAATGACTTAGTACGAGCTAAATCGAACTTAAGAGCTCTAACAGGACATAATACTCTTTCCAGTTCGTTGCCTACGATCTCTGATAAGCAAGGAATATCAAAAGATTTAGGCCAAGGACGAGAAGGCAGTTCATTTTTGGCCAGGAAACCAAGTTGAAGTGAACAAGTGGTTTTTTTCTGTAGAAAAGCCGATGTTCTTATTGAAGGCATGAAGTTCACTGACCCTTTTAGCCGAAGCCAAGCACACTAGGAAAAGTGTCTTGAGGGTGAGATCCTTCAGGGAGGCTGAATGTAATGGCTCAAACCTGTCTGACATGAGGAACCTTAGGACCACGTCTAAGTTCCATCCAGGAGTTGCCAAACGACGTTCCTTAGAGGTCTCGACAGACTTAAGGAGATCTTGGAGATCTTTATTGTTGGAAAGATCTAAGCCTCTATGTCGAAAGACCGAAGCCAACATGCTCCTGTAGCCCTAAATCGTGGGAGCTGAAAGGGAGCAAACCTTTCTCAGATGTAAAAGAAAATCTGCGATTTGGGCTACAGAGGTACTGGACGAGGACACAGATGCTGACTTGCACCAGTCTCGAAAGACTTCCCACTTCGACTGGTATACTCTAATGGTAGAAGCTCTCCTAGCTCTTGCAATCGCACTGACTGCCTCCTTCGAAAAAACCTCTAGCTCTTGAGAGTCTTTCGATAGTGTGAAGGAAGTCAGACGAAGAGCGGGGAGGCTTTGATGGACATTCTTTACGTGGGGCTGACGTAACAGATCTACCCTTAGAGGAAGACTTCTTGGAAAGTCTACCAGTCATTGAAGTACCTCGGTGAACCACTCTCTCGCGGGCCAGAGGGTAGCAACCAACGTCAACCTTGTCCCTCCGTGAGAGGCGAACTTCTGCAGTACCTTGTTGACTATCTTGAATGGTGGGAATGCATATAAGTCCATAAAAGACCAATCCAGTAGAAACGCATCTATGTAGATTGCTTCTGTATCTAGGACTGGAGAGCAAAAGATTGGTAACCTTTTGGTCAACGAGGAGGCAAAGAGGTCTATGGTTGGTTGACCCCAAGAAGCCCAAAGACTCTTGCCCACGTCCTTGTGGAGGGTCCATTCCGTGGGTATCACCTGACCCCTCCGACTGAGACAGTCTGCCAAGACGTTCAAGTCCCCCTGGATGAATCTCGTCAACAGGGAGATGCCTCGAATTCTAGACCATAAGAGAAGGTCCCTTGCGATCTCGAGCAGCGTGAAGGAGTGTGTGCCTCCTTGCTTGGAGATGTACGCCAAAGTTGTGGTGTTGTCTGAGTTGACCTCTACCACTTAGTTTCGAAGACGCTTTCTAATATCATCAAGGCCAAGTGGACTGCTAATAGCTCCTTGCCGTTGATGTACATGCTCTTCTGACTTGAGGTCCACAGACCCGAGCATTCCCGACCGTCCAGGGTCGCACCCCAACCCAAACCCGACGCGTCTGAGGACAACACGTGGTTTGGGTTCTTGACTGCTAGGGATAGTCCCTCTCTCAGACTGATATTGCTGTCCCACCATTTCAGGCACGCCTTTATTGGTTCGGAGACTGGGAATGATACCGTCTCTAATGTCTTGTCCTAGTTCCAGTGAGAGGCTAGATGGAACCGGAGAGGCCGAAGGGGTAGTCTCCCTAGTGAGACAAACTGCTCCAGGGATGAGAGAGTCCCTACGAGACTGTTCCAACTCCTGACTGAATGAACGTTTTCTTTTCAGCATTAGTTGGATTTCGAGCAGGGCTTGACTGCGAATCTCCATCCCCAAAAATAGAATAATCTGGGATGGGATCAGTTGGAACTTTTAGGTTGACCACAAGTCCCAACTCCCTGGCCAGACTCAACGTCCAATGTAGATCCTGCAGACAGCGAAGGCTGGACGATGCTCTGAGAAGCCAGTCGTCCAAGTACATGGAGGCTCGGATCCCCGATAGATGGAGGGATTTTGCCACATTCCTCATGAGCCTCGTAAACACGAGAGGCGCAGGACTGAGGCCAAAGCACAGGGCTCGAAACTGGTACCCCACATTCCTGTAAACAAACCTCAGAAACGGTTGGGAATCCGGGTGTATAGGAATGTGGAAGTATGCCTCCTGAAGGTCGAGAGAGACCATCCAGTCGCCTTCCATAAATGCTGTCAAGACAGCCTGGTAGACTTCATCGTGAAGTTTGTCTTGACAATGAACACATTGAGCGCACTTGCCTCTTACGTACTCCTGCAGTGAACATGGCTGCCAAATCATGGAGCCATCCCTGAGGGACTTGTTCCTGCAGAGAACGTGGCTGTCAGATCATTGGAGCCATCCCTGAAAGCCTTGTTTATGCATGACATAATTATACAGCAAAACTTCAAAGGCTCGAAAACAGCTGTGAAGTTGACCTGTAAAAATCTTGGAGCGTCTCATGGCCAGGCGCCAGGGAGAGTCTATGAGGTTTGAGAAGTCTATCTGGGCAGAGGCAGGAACTCCCAAGCCGAGAACTTCTCTCGTGTCATATCAGACTCTCGCTCTATAAGCCAGTTTAAAAGAAGGGAAAGCAAAGGCTGTATCCCCCAAACTCCTCCTGGTGATAAACCAGTCGCCTAGCAAACGTAAAGCTCTCTAGGAGAGCGAGAGAGCACTAGCTTATAAAACAACGGCTTCGAAGTAGCTAGGCCTAGTGTAAGCTCTGACGTTTAGGCGAACGAGGAGCAGCAGTTACAAAAAGATCCGGACAAAGATCCTTAAACATCAGCATGATTTATTTAAAGTCCATAGAGGGCTAAGCAGCTTTAGGCTCCTCTCCGTCTGACAGAGTCCTCAAGGGAATATCAGTAGGAGGGGGAACAGCAACTTCCTCATTCTGAAGGAACCTTGTCCGATAATAGCTGAGTCTCAAGCAAGGGAAAGACCTACCGTGGTGGCAATGCTTTACAAGCAGAGTCCACACGCACTGGTGCATTAGTAGCGGACCAGGACGCAACGTCATGTAACTGCTTGACAGTCTGTGAACTGTCAACAACAACAGGTGCGAGAGACCAGGACGCAACGTCATGTAACTGCTTGACAGTCTGTGAACTGTCAACAACAACAGGTGCGTGAGGACGCACAGCGTCCACTCGAGACTGCTTTGACCGCCTAGACTGAGCAGTCAAAACAACTCTAGAATGCGGAGGTTGACGCTCAGCGTCAAAACAAGTCAACTCCGATTGTTAGCGAACGTCCTGAACGTCAACAGGAGCATCAGCAAGTGGCCTAACGTCCAAATGTGGCTGAAAATCCACACGAGACCGCATCGAGTGTGGTTCTAAACAACCTGACTGACGTGACTTAGCTACGCCAACGTCAACAGGAAGCACAAAGGAACGTTAGGGTGGCTGAAAGCCAGGATCTCGATGAGATAAACGGCTAGGCTCAACGGACTTATCGGCAGAATAGTCTTCCATAAGGGAGGCAAGCTTATTCTGCATGTCTTGCCGTACAACCCATTTAGGATCAACGGGAATGGTTGCGGTAAGAGACGAGGGTAACGTCTGTGACCGCAAAACCTTGCCTACAAAAAGACTCTCGGAGTCTGCGTTACGCTTTTGTTAGGCGGCGAGCAGTCTTCCGATGACTGCATAGGGTCAGAGCTGTCCTAATGGCTACAACCAGGACGCTGGACCTGTCCTGAAAGGACTGACTTTCGCTTAAAGGGCCTCGAAACCTTGTTTCACGGTTTCTTATGCGAAAAGCCTTCGGATGACGAGGAGAAAATCGTCTCTCTCGCCTTATGGTAGGGGTGATCTTGGTAAGATACACCCGATACCATAGAGGGAACGTCTGTTCGCTGATCAAGGCCTCTCGAACCCATAAGTCGTACGACATTACTTCTCCCCTGGGCTTGGGAGCTTGCAAGAGGTCCCGGACTAGGCGAACGACAGGCACGAACAGACGAACCCTCGGTCGCAACACTGATAACACTTTGCGCAACATCACTTTATCACTACGATTTTCTGTTTTGCACTTATTTCACTGAAATCGAATCTTTTAACAATTCACATCAGGTATGAATAAAACTGATTTCTACCTGAAGCACGCAATTCTACCCTCATCAAAAGGTTGTAATTGCGAAATCAGTCGTATAATGCAAGCACATTAATACCAGCAAAAAACAGCAAACATATTTTAAGATAAAAAAAAAAATTCAGTGGCTGGGGAAGAGACTAAACAGTAGTTCATTCAAAACTACGTTTTCAATCTCTCACCGTACATTGCCTGGGAACGAGAATAAAAAACTAAAAACGTTTTATCCTTTCTCCCCGTACAGAGACTAGGGACGAGAGTAACTCGAGAACAACGTTACCCGCTTGAACGGAATGTTTTCTCTCCTCTCTCTCCCTCCGTCTCTCTCTCTCTCTCTCTCTCTCTCTCTCTCTCTCTCTCTCTCTCTCTCTTGATTTCACACCTAAGAGAAGAGCCCACTTACGTTTCGTCAAAAAAACATGTTATTTGACCAAAGGAAAAAACTGAAAGGTTTTTCAATTAAAAAGTTCCTTTAAAATAGAATTTAAAACATTTAAGCTTTGAAAGAAGAATGCACAAAACGTCAGAATCGATTTACTCTTTCTGCAAAGTGAAACCGTGATACTCTCTCTCTCTCTATCGTAACGATAGAGCGCAAACTGCGTAGCATAAATAAACTAAACGTTAGTTCATCTTTGAAACAGTACGAAGACTATTCAAAGAAAATCTTTCATAAAATATCTATTAAAAAAATATTCATTTAAAACGTTTTAAATCATTAGCTCTTTAAAAGCTTTTTACGATTGAAAGGGCTCAACGTTGTTTAACTTCGGTTTCCAAGTTAGGACCGCCTACTCTCAGGAAAGGTCGCATATAAACAAATCATTAAAATTTATTTTGATGTTTATTATAAATGGAAAGCTAATCGAAGAGGCCTAATAAAGGCGGTTGAGATATAAAATAAGGAAAATCTATAACTAATTTATAACGTGATAAGATAATTGCTAAAAGCCTAAACACACTTCCGTCTAAGGGAAGGGTCGGCCATTTAAAAGTCAAAGAGAGTCCATACTCTCTTTGTCATCAAAAATTAAATCTATCCAAAAACGAGTTCAAGATTTAAGATGAAGATAAAACACCTGCACTGCGAAAGCTCAAACCAAAATGAAGTACTTCACCAAATATGTTGAGAAAACTCCAGGTTCTACAGCGAGTATTGATACGTCTTGTCGTCAACGTCAACAGAGAAGAATTGAAGGTTTTGTTTACATATAAGAGTAGTATCTGGCCGACAGTTGGCGCTGGTGGGCACACCCGCAACCTTCATAGCGATCGCTCGCGAGTTTTTTTAGTGTGTTTTCCTGTCGAGCCGCAGAGTTGCAGCTATTATATATTCACCGGCTAAGTTAAACATTTAAAAATACAAATTACAGCATCTACGAATTTGTCATTTGTTCCGTAACCGAAATACAAACCATGCTATTTACATGGGGTGACTTAACCCTTAGGTAGGGTGGAAAGTTCCAGCCTTACTGGCTTTGGCTTTGCCCGGGGACTCAGAATCCGAGTGAGCAGCACTCTAGAAAAATAGATCCCTGCACCTCGCAAAGTCCTTGCTCCGCAAGGAACGTGCGGCCTACATAAGCTTGCGTGTGAAGGATAGAAGTGTGACTCGTCCTAGGAAGTTGATCTGAAGTCCTTTAGATGAAAATCTAGGTTAGGACGTTCCCAATACCACCTCGTCAGGGTATGGGGGACGCGACAGTATTATACTAATACTAGGAGCACAAGGAAGCATGGTTTACCTGCAGTGGTTTGAGGTCAGCTATGCAGAGAACCCAGGATGCTGCTTTCCCCAAGAGAGGGGAGGATGAATAAAAGAGTAAGGGCCAGACATACTTTTTCATTCATGCAGTCTAAAACTGGGTAACAATGCCCTCAACCTTCTGCTACCTGCCCATTAAGGAGCCTGAGGTTAGACCAGCTGTTGTGCAGCCACCACAGGGCCGATAGAGAACGTATCGAGGCTCCTGTGGGTCACGTCCTGCAGGTAGTGGGCTGTGAAGGTTGTTTGATGCTTCCAGACCCCAGCTTGTAGCACCTGCGTCACAGAGAAGTTTCTCTTGAATGCCAGGGACGTTGCGATGCCTTTGACATCGTGTGCTCTAGGGCGACGTGACGGAGGAGGGTCTGGATTCAGGGAATGATGGATGACCCTTCCAATCCAAGCTGAAATGGTATTCTTGGTGACCCTCCTCTTTGTACTTCCCGTGCTCTCAAACAGGGCTTGCACGCGAGGACGGACTGCAGCTGTTCTTTCAAGATAACGCCTCAGACTCCTTACTGGGCATAGTAGGAGATGGTCTGGGTCATCTGTTACAGAACAAAGACTCGAAACCCTGAAGGAGTCGAACCGTGGGTCCGGAACTCCAGGATTTTGAGTCTTAGCAACTAACTCAGGGACGAACCTGAACGTTACCTCCCCCCATCCCAATGGCCGACGTCGTACGAGAGACCATGAAGTTCACTGACACGCTTGGCAGAAGCTAGAGCTAGCAGGAACACCGTCTTCCAAGTCAGGTGACGATCAGAAGCCTGCCGTAATGGTTCGAACGGAGGTCTCTTAAGAGCCCTGAGAACCCGAACCTCGTTCCATGGAGGTGGTCTCACTTCCGACTGAGGGCAAGTAAGTTCGTAGCTTCGTATGAGCAAGGAAAGTTCCAGTGAAGAAGAAATGTTCAATCCTTTCAGCCTGAAAGCCAGGCTTAAGGCTGAGCGATAGCCTTTCACCACCGAGACCGAAAGGCGCATTTCCTCCCGCAGATACAAAAGAAACTCTGCTATTGCTGGAATAGTGGCATCGAGGGGAGAGATACCCCTCCCACGACACCAACCACAGAAGACTCTCCACTTCGCCTGGTAGACCCCTGCGGATGACTTTCGCAGGTGTCAAATCATCCTCTCCGCAACCTGTTGTGAAAAGCCTCTCTCTGTGAGGAGATGCTGGATAGTCTCCAGGCGTGAAGCCGAAGCGAAGCTACGGCTTTGTGGAAGATGTTGGAGTGCGGTTGCTTGAGTAGCTCGTGTCGTGGGGGGAGTTCTCTCGGGAGTTCCGTCAGGAGCTGCAAAAGGTCCGGGAACCACTCTACATGATGCCATAGCGGAGCTATCAAGGTCATCGACAGGTTGACCGATAGTCTGGTCTTGTTGAGCACCATTCTCATCAGACAGAACGGTGGGAAGGCGTAGACGTCGATGTTGTCCCACCGTTGTTGGAAGGCATCTTGCCAGAGTGTCTTGGGGTCCGGGACTGGGGAGCAGTACAGCGGCAGCTTGAAATTCAAGGCTATCGCGAACAAGTCCACTGTCGGGGAACCCCACAAAGTCAGGACTTTGTTGGCTACTAGAGGCTCCAAAGACCACTCGGTACTCACTATCTGCGAAGCTCTGCTCAGACTGTCGGCGAGCACATTCCTTTTGCCCGGAATGAAGCGCACTGATAGTGGTATCGAGTGGACTTCGGCCCATCTCAGAATCTCTACTGCAAGATGGGATAGCTGTTGTGAAAAGGTACCTCCCTACTTGTTGATATAAGCCACTACTGTGGTGTTGTCGCTCATCACCACCACAGAGTGACCCGCCAGGGTCTGTTGGAACTGTTGAAATGCCAGATAAACGGCCTTCATCATAAGCAGATTGATGTGGAGGTACTTTTCTGATTCTGACCACCGGCCTGAGATCCTGTGGTTCAGAACGTGGGCCTCCCACCCTTCTTTTGACACATCCGAGAACAGCATCAAATCCGGGGGGAGGACGAGAAGATCCACTCCCTTTCGAAGGTTTCCGTAGGTCAACCACCACTGCAGGTCCGTCCGTTCCGCAGGCCCTATGGGGACCAGAAAGTTCGGGGAATCGTGGCCTTGACTCCACCAGGACTTGAGCCGCCATTGCAGGGATCTCATCCTGAGGCGCCCGTTTGGAACTAGACGGGCCAGGGAGGACAGGTGACCTAGAAGACGTAACCAAGATTGGGCTGGAAGCTCTTCCCGTCTGAGGAAAGGTTCTGCGACCCTCCTCAGCCTTGCTATCCTGTCGTCTGATGGAAAGGCTTTGTGGAGATTGGTGTCCAATATCATGCCTAGATATACCAGTTGTTGAGATGGAAGCAGAGAAGACTTCTCGAGATTTACCATGATCCCTAGATCTTGGCAAAGTCCCAGAAGCTTGTCTGGGTGTCAAAGAAGGGTCGACTCTGAGTCTGCCAGGATCAGCCAGTCGTCCAGATAGTGAAGGAGACGGATGCCGATCCTGTGTGCCCATGAAGAACACCTGTGGTGCTGTGGAGAGACCGAAACACAGCACCTTGAACTGGTAGATCTTGTTGTCTAGGCTGAATCTCAAGTACTTCCTGGAAGACGGATGGATGGGGATCTGGAAGTACGCGTCCTTTAGATCCAGTGTGCACATGAAGTCTTGCGGTCTCACTGCAAGTCTGACCGTCTCTGCTGTCTCCATGCTGAACGGAGTTTGTTTGACAAACTTGTTCAGAGCTGAGAGGTCGAAGATGGGTCTCCAGCCTCCAGACGCCTCTTTACAAAAAAAGAGTCGACTGAAGAAGCCTGGGGAGCCGTCAACGACCTCTTGGAGAGCATCCTTCTTGAGCATGGTCTCAACTTCTGCCCGAAGGGCTAGCCCATTTGCCGATCCCATGGCATAGGAGCTCAACGACACTGGATGCGCTGTCAGGGGAGGAAGAGATGTCGTGAACGGGACGTGATATCCTTGGCTGATCACAGAGATCGTCCAGGAATCGGCCCCGAGTTGCTGCCACCTGAACGCGCAACTCTGCAGGCATCCCCCCACTGGTGGACACGCAGGGCGATTGCAAATCCTAGCGTTTGCGGCCTCGGCCGCTCCCTCTAGGATTCTTTCCTCCCCTGGAGGACTTCCCACCCTTCCTTTCCTTGACGGGAAAGGGCTGCTGTTTGGACACCTTTGCGTTTGCTGCCGGAGCCGGTTTCGATGTCCTAGACTGACGAGGCTGTTGTTGTTGAGGTGCTGGAGGCTTGTAGGGTCTGGATGTAAGAGCCCTTAGGAGGAGAGAATTGTGATTCGACTTCCTCCACCTCTCAGCTGTCCGTTCCACATCCTTGGGCTCTAACAGGCTCTTTCTAAGGATGGAAGAGTGTCTGAGTCAGCAGACATCCACGGCTGGGACCTTCGCATGGAACCTCTCGGTCACCGCATCATGACGCTTCAAGATCGAGTTTGCCCACAAGTTCGAAACTTGGTGAGCCAGAAACTGGATGGTGCGCCTGCCCGAGAGGAGAGCCTTCCTGGTGCTCTCCTTGGACAAGTCCTCGGATCGCAACAGGATGCCCAGAGACCCCAGCCAGATATCCAGCCACGAAGTGGCCTGCATGGCCCACTTCGCGGCCTTCTCCTGGCTCAAGATCTCTGTAGCCAAGAATGTCACCTGCCGGGCGGAGAGTTTCTCGAGAGAAATTCCCCTGGAGAGCTCTTCCACAGAATGGTGGAGAGGAAGAGCTAAACAAGACTCCCCCATGATCTCGAAGTACCTCCTCTGCTGCACGTGAGGAGGTGGGAGGAGTTTGTTGCCGGCAGGGGAACAGCTGGAGGAGGCGACTTCGGAGAGCTTGCTCTCAACCTTGTCTCTGGCGCTCTTAAGCCCCTGGGACCAGGGCAGGGCTGCACTGGCCTTCGAAGGTTTTTGAGTGCCGTAGACTTGGTCCAGAACCGTATCCTTGCCTTTGCGAGGGGTGGTCTTCAGGTCCTCGAACCTGTTGAGTTGCCTCATCAGACTCAGGACCAGCCAGAAGGTATGCTCCGACTCATGCAGCTCTCCTCCTTGTGGACTGGCAGCAAAGTCTCCTGTCCCCAGCTGCTCTACTTGGGGGGACACGCGGACGTTCTCCTGGGGTTTTGCTGGCTCTGGTCGAATCCGAGATGAAGACTTAGGAACAGTCTTCGAGTCCTTGGGCTCCCTCCTAGGAGAGAAACAGGACTCCAGTAAAGAAGTCTGAGGTCTCCTCGCTGCTCCCACACGAGACGATTCTCCTACTCGAGGTGGGGTTCCTCCCATTGGTGCCGTGGGAGAATGTCTCACCTCGCTGGACTCTCCTGAGGATGGAGAGGCTTCGTCCACAGGGGAAGGAGAAACCGTCTGAGGGGGGGAAGGGGCCTTCCTGACAGACTTCTTGGGAGCCAGTTTGACCCTAGGAGAAGTTACCACGAAGTCCACTCCTCTCCATCTCATAAGCGGGGACGAGGCTGCCGTTGGTTTGAGGCCTAGATCAGCGAGGGCCGGCTTAACAGCCTGGACGACCGCTTTGATCAGAGACCCGAACCAAGGCTGACGGCTGACAGACTCGGTGTCAGCGACTCCCGCTGGAGGAAAGGGGATCGGGCCATCCTTAGGAGTGGATACCACAGGGCCTGCCTGAAAAGAAGGGTGTTGCCTAGACCTCTCTGAAGAATCTTCCTCCTCCTGCAAGAGCGCTGCTCTGCGCTTATGCGGTGGAGATCGTGACGACGATGATCTGGAAGTACACGCCGCTCCCGAGGACTCGCACGGTTGCCGGTGCTGCGAAACCCGGCGGGAATCGCGGTCGGGGTCGCGCTGGCGCTCGCGCGATGGTAAAATTGCGGGTTCGCGCGTGGGCGAGTGGGCGCGCGTGGTTGTAGGGGAGAGCGCTGGCGGCCGGGAGAACAACGGCGTGCAGGGGAGCAATGACGCGTTGGCGAGCGATGGCGCGTAGGCCGAGAAGGCGATTGGCTGCGCACAGGAGAGTTAGCACGTGGGCGTGCAGGAGACCTTCGGCGATCCGATGTGAGGGCGCGGGCGCGTTGGAGAGCGCTTTCGCGCAGGCGAAGCATCGCGCGGGCACGCGGGAGATCGCTGATGCGTAGTGGCGTGGTCGGGAGCTATCAGTTGGGCTGCATGACCAGAAGGTGAAGTGGCGCGTAGGGGCGAACGCTTGCGGGCTTGCACTGGAGACTTCTCGTGGGCACAGAGGCTCGACCAGGTCTAGAAGAGCGCACAGGAGAGTGCGCGCGGTGGCAAGCAGGCAAAGGCTAGTGCGTGGGTGGGGTCTGCGGGCGCGTAGGAGATCAACGGCGAGGATGCAAAGGAACAGCCTCCTTGCCTGCACCCAGATCCGGAGTTCGTGGGCGTGCGGGCGAACGTTGGCGCGCAGATGTGCGCTGGCGAGCAGGTGATTGTGGGCGCGCAGATGTGCGCTGGCGCACAGGAGATCCCTGACGAGCAGGGAAGCGCTGACGCGTAGGAGAGCACTGGCGGGCAGGAGATCTACGGCGAGAAGATGTGGTGCGTGAAGAGTCTGAAGGGTCCACAGCAGGAGAGTGCTTGCGTGCAAGAGAACGTGGGCACGTAGGTAACACCTGGCGCTTAAGGGACTTAGTCTCAGTGGGAGGCAAGCCCTTATGCCCCGAAGGGACCGGTGACCGTTGGAAAACGGGGTGCGTAGGCGCCCACAGCGCATCTGCGTCCGCAAACGGAGAAGGAAGGCTGGCAGGTGTCGGAGATTGCGAACGATCTGCGGAGAGGTCTAACGATGCAGCTGTAACGGTCTGCTCACGTCGAGGAGGCTCCTCTGCGGGGGACGTTGAAGGCGAAGAACCAAAGAGGAACCTCCTAACCCCCTTGTAAGGGGAAGGAAGGCCTCGACGGCGAAGAGGAGGGCGAGCCTTATGGCGAAGATGACCTCGAGGGGCAGCAACACCATCGTCGGTCCTCCGCAGAGGAGTCTCCATCAGTCAGCTCCCCGGCGTGGGGGGGGGGAATCACCCGCAGAAGAGACCATTGGACTCAGCTCCTCCCTCGAAGGATGTTCGGAGGGAGGAACTGAGCCTTCAGCAACATACGCAACAACAGCAGGGGTTTGGCCCGACCCGTCGGAAGCCTCTACCACAACAACGTCGACAATAGACAGAGGATCTACCTCTGCTATTACCGGCGAGACCTTAAGCCCCAAGGAAGCCCAAAGCTGCAAAAGATCATTGTTAGACACAGAATCATCAACATCAAAATCCTCCCCCGGAGGTGGAAGAGGAGGAGCTGCCTCGCTATGGGAGGCAACTCCCTCTCCCGAACCCCGCGGTTGGTCAACAACAAAAAGGCCTACGCTACCACTCGACAGCCCCTCGCGAGTGACCGATCGAGTGGGATCTTCGCAGGATGCCAGAAAACTTTCAATCAATCAATCAATCTTCAGAGGAGGTTCGGGCAACGGAAGAAGAGTCTTTGGAACTTTCCTTCTTCAAGGCAGCCCTTGAAGGAGAAAGGTCACGCTTAGACTTTTTCTTACGTCGCCGGGAAAACCTCTCCCACTGGGAGGTAGACCACTCCCTGCACTCACTACAAGTTTTATTCCTTTCACACCGTTAACCTCGGCAGTATGGACATAATGAGTGAGGGTCGGTCTCGACCGCCGACATGAACGTTCCACAAGGGCGTTCGGGAAGTCCAGGGCACTTCCGCATGATGGATGGAGGCCAACTTCTAAGCACACAAGCTGTAAGAAAAAGCAAACAAATTAAGGCTGTCAAAAAAGCGAGGGTGAGACAGACAGGTCTGATCATCACCCGAACCAAAAGTGAAGTGAATCAGTTCACCGGTGTGTGAGGGGGGAGGGGTAGCTACCCCCTCACTAACTAGCGAGAGGGTAGTTAACCCTCGTTAAAAATTTAATGGTTCGGCATTTCAGCTATGCCGAAAGTAATACCTCATGTAAATAGAGTGGTTTATATTTCGGTTACGGAACAATTAACATTTTAGGCCAATTTTTTTTTCTAATAGGTTTAGAAAACCAAGTAAAGCGGAGGAGGTCACACAATGTCTCTTCTCTTCCGAGCCGAAACGCAAAGTGGCTTGTGTTGGCTACTGCATGTACAAGCAAGGTGGTGGGACTACCTACCGCTAGCCCCCACCCAACTAACTAATAGTAGAGTAACACCTCGCTAGGAGCCTTTGTATATCAGCGGCCAGTTCCTCCTGTGTGGATTTAAACAGGGACGTCAACTAACGGCATTAATACATACAGGTGGCCGCTATCATACATACACCCTTAGTTACAGTGCGTTGAATACCATAATTAGAAAGCTATGGTCTTGCTCTAGGTATCGTTATCAGTTAAGTTCAAAACACCTTTAAGTATACCGTGTACCATTCAAATTGTATATTGTAATTAACAATTTTAAACTTTGTTGTCTCTGCCAGTCATCAAAATAAAAAGAAAAGTTACTGCAATCAAAACCGAGTAATAGTAATGCAATGCTGTAGCTTTAGTTTGCCAGGACTGGGGTGTCATCATGAAGTCCTGGGTAGCCTTTGTATATCAGTGGTCAGTTCAATTAACCTACACTTTCCCCCTAACCTAATGTACAAGCTGTGTCCCTACCTACTTACCTAACAGGGGGAAGGGTGGTTCGTCCCCTACGACCTGCCCCCCTTAGACTGCCGTATGCTAAGACAGCCGTCATCATACACACAGTCCTGGCAAACTAAAGCTCCAGTATTGCATTACCAAAGGCTCCTAACTCTAAAACTATGGATTACCACCAGAAATCATTATATAAAAAGTTCAAAACACTACAAAACATGATAAAAAAACAGACTCATATTCAACAATCCACATATAGCACTATTTTATAATATTACGAAACTAAGAGTTATGCAGAAATCTTAAAACTAGCCTGGTCTTGAGAACAAATTATTCAAGAAACTTTTCAATTGAAAAATATTAATTTAAATATTTTGATAAAATAAATGTTTCTATGGGGAGATACTATTATCCTAGACAACGTAATTATAGATATTTATTATTAAATGTTCAAAAGTCGGTGAAGTCCAATCTAACCGTGTTCGAAAATCGTAATTTTTCATTACATTGCCCTGTAATACACTACAATAATACCGAAAATTTATCACTTATCATATTTTAAATTATAAAACATAATAAAAATAATGATATAATGAATAATCATTTAATTAAAACACTAAATACTTACATTTCCACGGGTTTGTTTACAAGCAAGTTTGGGGTAGCTTCAAAAACTTGAGTCAAGTTCTTCTTCTGTTAGAAACTATTCTTGAATTTTCTAACTCGTAATTCTGTACCTTTTCTTTTTATTATCTCTAGTATAATAAAATTATATATCCTTGGTTTTCTTCTTTATTCTTGTGGCGAAATTTCACCGGTTTATACAAAATAGCCCGATGTACTGGGCAGATCACAATGTCTGAAGTCTCACTTCACAAAACCATCGGGAAAGTAAATAGAATATGGCTATATTTTAACAAATTTTATTACAAAAATAATAATCTAATACGAGAAACATGAAAAATTAACCCTTACTTGACATACAAGAACATGTGCGTGACCAAAAAAGTATGTCCGCATCGGACTCAAGATTTTAGCAAAATTAATTGAAAATTTATAAAGTTATCTCGATAAACCTCTTACCGAGACCTTTAGACGTACTTAACACAATAACATTGATCCCCTGGCACAAGGATCGACAAAACATTAACAGATACAAACTTTACAATAACTCTATCAAGACCTACATGGAAACCGACCTGGGTACACTAGGGGTGGGGAGAGAGAACAATTAGATAGGACTTACTGTGATTGGGGACGTCGGATCAAAGAGACAGAGCAAGCCTTGCAACCTCCGACGTCACCTTTTTGGCGCAATTTTTCCTGAACCTAAATTTCTAGATTGGATTTTTTTATCATGTTACAATGAAATGACGTTATTTTTCTTTCTCTTAAAACACAAGTGGTTGATTTCTTTAGTCTCAGCGCCTCCCCTATCAGGCGGTTTCTCTTTTTGGTTCTAAACATTCCCGTCTTGAACTACATTCATTCGCCCGCGAGTTCTCTCCTCTCCCTCCAATTTGACGTAATCGTAGACGGAGTCAAATGGCGGGAATTTCGATTGATCAGGTCGAAAATTCCCGACATCCTCCACGCCCCAAAATAAGGAGCGATGAAACGTCGGTCAATTGGATGGAGCTGGACTCGGGGTGGGGGGAGTGACTTACTCAGAGACTCTGTTAGGCTCGCTGCGTAGCGTTCCGCAACGACTCGAACAGAGTACGCACAATATACAATACAGCAATGTTACCCCGGGGTAATAAACACAATCAATAATATACATAGTCATACAACAGTTCAAATTAGGCAATGGGCCTAGCAATCCTAATGCACTCGTGTATAATACACATAAGGAACAGCAGAAATCAGTGATAATGTACACACATTTTACAACACATTTTACAAAATTCAAATGGCAAGCAAGTAGGCAATGGGCTTAAAACATACAGAAAATGGCAATGGAAATGCATACATTACAATTCAAATGCAAAGGCAATTAGGCAATGGGCCTAAAACAAACAGAAAATGGCAATGGAAATGCATACATTACAATTCAAATGCAAAGGCAATTAGGCAATGGGCCTAAGACAATCAGAAAATGGCAGAAATGCATACATAACAATTCAAGTTCAGTCTGTCTCAACTCACAATAATCGAGACTTATATAGCGCTGCTACATGCAGGCTGTTACTTAATGGAATACAAGAGGGAGGGGTTGGTTCTGTGCAACGCTCGGTCTGTACGCACGAGAGACCATCCCGTCCCCGTTCTCCACCCCCTGCGCACTTCCAACTTCCGCAGATTCATGCACACCTCACAAACTCCACCCTCCCTACCTTCCAAATAGGACACGCCCCCTTTTTCACTCATTGTTTACAGCTACGTTTTATACGTCGTCACCTTTCAGCAGACAGTCCATTAGTTCTCGCTGTTTCGCGGCAGCCCTTCTCAATGGGCGTGCAGAACGTCCTTGTGCGTTCGTCTGCTCTGATTCAGTATCATTTTCATTTTCACTTCTTTCACTAACTGCATAGTTCTCACCTTTCTCGTCGCTGTCGTCCATTCCTGTGGCTGGTTGTTGAGTTGTCGTAGCTGTTGCCATACCCTGGTAGTCCCCAGACGTCTCCGCTATCCCTGGCATTCCGGCTGTCGAACTGTACGCGCCCTCTTCTCCGTCATCGCCGTCTTCTCCTCCATCGTCATCCTCAGAGGGGGCTATTTCTAGGGGAACCAGGTGGCTGACAGCTCGCAGCGACTCAACACCCTCAAACAACACTTTAGCCGAACGTACGACTCCGTCGTCGTCAGGATACGTCTCCACGACACGTCCCACAGGCCATGTCGCTCTTTTCTTATTCTCCTGCTTAACTAGCACGATGTCTCCGGGGTGCAGCTTGGAGGGTTCCCCGGGCCGACAGTCGTGCCGGGCTCTCAAGGCACTCAAGTATTCCCTTCTCCATCGTTCTCTAAACGTTCTTAGTGAATCTGTCAATCTTATGTAACGATCACGTAGCTTCCGAGAGGTGAAGGTTGCGTTGAGATGGTCGTCCGGTAAGATTGGTGCCATGAGGTGGACTTGGTGTCCTCTTATCAAATGGGAGGGGGTGAGGACTTCATCCTCGCGCTCGTCACCGCTGTACATAAGCGGCCGATTATTCACCACTGCTTCTGCTTCTTTCACGAGGGTTAGCACGTGGGCGTCCGGCAGGTACTTCTTTCCGAGGGCTATCTGGAGGGTCCGTTTCGTTACTCCTATCAAACGCTCGAAGAACCCACCTTTCCAAGGTGCACGGGGCGTCTGAAACCGCCACTTTATGCCAGTTTTCCTCAGGAACTGCTGGACTTCATCTTCTTCGTATAGTCCCTGCAGGAGGTGGCTGGCAGCCTTGAAGGTTTGATGGTTATCGGACATGATGAGCTGTGGGGCACCATGGGTGGCACTAAACCGTCTTAGTGCCAACACGAATTCTTCTGCTTCCAAAGAGGGACAAAAGTCAAGGTACACAGCTCTGCTAGCCATGCAGGTTATGATAAGTATATATCCTGGCCGCGTTTCTGTATGAATGGCTGCTGTGTGGTCCACTCCGACCGCTGTGAAGGGTTTTGTGAGGGTGATCCTTTCCTTTGGCAGAGGGGGTGGTGGTGGCTGTCTCGTTAGAGGCTGGAAGGCTAGCTTGCATTCAGGGCATTGCCGCACGGTTCGCTTCGCAATGGAACGTAGACCCGCCACCCAACATTTCTGTCGAAAGATACCTATTAGAGTATTCACCCCACAATGCAAATGTAACTGATGTAAATAATCTAAATACATCCTAACTAAATGCCCTTTGGCTGGCAAGAGAATTAACTAATTAGTTTCTCCTACATGGGAAACTCGTCCCCTGGTGCAGATGAGATTATCTACTAAAACTAAATTAAATTGTCTGACAAAATTAGCAACTTCACGAGGGGGTCTGACTTCGCCCTCTAAGTAGGAATAAACAGTAAGCAAAAAATGTTTTTGCTCTAATTGGACAACAATACTGAACGGATGCCGTTCTATCTTAGCAAACTTTAAAACTAGTCTGGCTACTCTCAATAAGAATTGGAACCCTACTTCCCTTTTCAGGATGTCCCAAATCTCGCCTGGGGGGGTAGGACACATCTCCTCACTTAACTCCTGTACCGCCGCTACTACGTGAGTTTGATGTAGTGGATCTTCCTCCTTATAAGGAACAGGCTTTCCCGTGGTCCTGAGGAATTCTGGACCGTTCCTCCACAGGGAGTTAGCTTGCAATTGTCGAGCCGTTGCGCCTCGGGATAGGATATCGGCAGGGTTCTGATGACTAGGGACATGGTTCAGACTGAAACTACAACCCTGCTGAAAAAAAATAATCTCCGCCACTCTGTTAGAAACAAATACATTTTTATTAGATCGGGCATCGGGAGATGCTACCCATGCCAACGTTACCTTACTGCCGGTCCACATTACTATTTCCCGTGGCTCGATCAGTTCCTTGAGTGTTCTTGCTAGTCTGCTGCCTAACAACAAGGCCAGTAGCTCTAACTTAGGGATCGTCAGTTTGCTCATCCCTTTCGGAGTGATCCTGGTTTTACTGGTAACCAAACTTACCCGATTGCATTCGTCCCTAGTATATGCCACTGCTCCATATGCCTTACTGCTGGCATCGGTGAACACATGAAGTTCTAAACCCCTTCTTCCTATCGATCTTTGAAAGGTGATGTCGCTCACCGCTTTCAAATCATTCAACAATTCACTTGCCTGTTTAGCCCTTTCTTCTCCTAACACATCATCCCAACCTACATTATCCTCCCATAGTTGTTGAAGGAAAAGTTTTCCCCTTACAAATAATGGGCTTATCAAACCTATCAGATCATAAATGGAGACTAATAGGGAAAGTACCCTACGCTTCGTAGGCACCCATCCCTCCCCCAACTCACAGATCCCTTTACTTTCTTTCACGCACAATCTGTCCATGTCCCGGGCCCATCGCAGCCCGAGCACGTTCACACTCAAAGGCTCACTCCACTGTTTCTCGCTATCGAAGGCCAAGTGATTGCTTGCCCACCCTTCTAAGGGCATACCCGCCCCTTTTAAGATGTTATGAACAGACTCATGCTCTTGCCTCATATGGTCTAAATCCTCAAACGTGGCTAGATAGTTATCGACATAAAAGGATTTTACTAAATCTGGGCGCCCTTCCTCTTTAAAATGACAATCTAATATCTGTTGTAGCAAAAATGGACTAGCTGTGATGCCGAACACCACGACTCTAAAGGCGAAGGTAAGCGCTCGACCAGCTGCCTCGCGCCACAGAAATCGTGTGTATTTGGCATCACGAGGATCTAACAAAACACGATGGAATGCTTTACTTATGTCGGCTAACATGGCATATCGGTTCAACCTAAACCTTATAATTAAACTATATGCTACCTCTACCAAATTGGGCCCAGGTAAGAGACATTCATTCAATGACTTGCAACCCTTTGACTTTGCCGAGGCATTGAACACGATTCTAAGGGGGGTGGTATGGCTGTCTTTCTTAACACCAAAGTGTGGCATGTAATAACCTTCCACTACGGGACTTTTCACCTCTGATATAAAACCTGCTTCGATATATTTATCTATCACTCCCTGATATTGTTCAAAATATTTCCTATCCTTTCTGAATTTGGTCTGCAACGACTCTAACTGCGCCACAGCGTTACGATAATTTGTTTCTGGCCTAGCATCCGACCCGAATGGTAGGCTAACCTGATATCCCTCAGGTTTCCTTACAACGCTTTGCGATACCTTTCGCATGGCCTCGGCCTCGCGAACAGTGTATTGCTCAGATGGGGCGATGCCAACACGGTCTAATCGCCACCACTCATCTACATCATACAGATATGGCTCGTCCGTGATTCTGCACACTCTCAAAGTTCTTACTTGTTCGACCTTTTCCCCTTGGAACAGCCACTGTGGCACCTTCCCGTACGGGGACATACCATTATGCGTCAAGAAAAGATTTATCCCATCTACTTTTTCAACACCTATGATAAAATAGCTAAAATAATCAGCCCCAACTAAAATTTGAACATTCTTCATGGTATCTGATTGGTTTGCTGGATCGGCTAACGTGACTCCCTTGGTCAACAGATGCTGTCGGACCTTTACATAACCCACGTTATGTATCGGGACGTCCACGTGTTCATGTGCCACCAACTTCATACGGACGATTCTTTTCCCCATTTCAACCCTGCAACTTACTACATCGTATTGTCCGCTTATTTCCTCGGAACCAAACGGAGCTATATTCAAGGATACTCTTCCTACCACCGGTAGGCCTAATTGACGGGCAATTTTTGCTGAGATGAAGCTCCTCTGGCTTCCTGAGTCGAGAAATAGGCGGACTCGCTTACTACCTTGCTTTTGTTGAATACCTGCCATGGTTGTTGGCAAGATAGTGCATGGGAGGTCCACCTCAGACCTCTGCGCGATCTTTGCGTTTGTGCATGGTTTAGATTTTACTTTAACTTTGGATGGACGGGGGGCAGTTTGGTTCTGCGCAGGCGTCGCATTTACTACGGGGCGGGACGTTGTTGATTGACTATTACTACTATGACTAGGGATTGATTGCGGTCTACCCGCATCGCAAATTGCAGTGTGGTGCTTAGCATTACAGTTTCTACAGGAATTTGAAACGGGATATTTATCGCTACGATGGCCTGATTTCGTGCAATTAAAACAAAGACCGCTTTTTAGCAAAATGCGACGTCTAGCAGCTACGTCAGTCACTTGGCGACATCCGTTAGGCGGATGCCGTTCGCTACAAAATGGGCAGGAATTATGGTGGATGGGATGGGTTTTCGGTCTTACACTACTGTCTGGTCTTTTGTCACTCTCAAGACTGTCGCCTCTCTGCAACGCATCGTCTTATAACATTCTCACAATAAAATCTATTGCCTCGAAAAACTCGTCCAACGTGTAGTCGCATTTTCTCAAATGCTCTACCACTTTGCGGTAGAGCTTTCCCTCTGACAGTTTTTGATTAATGAGGCTCATGACCATGCCCTGGCCTATGTCATTGGTACTCAGTCTTTTGATTTGTTCAATAATGATGGTCAACTCAAAACGGAACCTTTTGAGTTCTACTGGGTTTAGTGACGGCACAAAGATGTTGGCTAATTTACGGTGCAGAATCACGAGTGTCTGGTGCACGTTGCCATACTGCTTATCTAATAGGTCTAATGCTACACTATAGTTCGCGACGGTTACACTTAAAGATTTGATGATCCTAAGCGGCTCTTTGCCCAACGTCCCCAATAAATACGTGAATTTAGACACTTCGTCTAAATCAGCTCTTCGATCCACGTGGATCGTGAATAGTTCACGGTACGATGCGTACTCTTGCACTTCCCCTTCAAACGTGGGGAGAGGCAGCGGCTTCAACCTGGGGAGGGCAACATTCCCCGTTGAAGGGCCTTTCACTTTATCTATTCTATTATACAATAGGGTGGAAGCACGTATCGCTTCACCTAACATATGCCTAATTCGGGCTTCGATATTAGATTCTAATTTAACGCGCTGGCTTTTGTATAGCTCTTTAAGCTGTCGGACCTCTGCCTGCAACTCCGTTACCAAGTTCTGGTAAACGGACTCGGAGTAGGTCTCTATCAGCGCCCTTTGCGTTTCGCTTAGTAAGTCTTCCAGTAGGCCCATCGACGCCTCGATATGAACGATCGTGGACACAGCCATCTTGATTAACTTTACTTTACGTTTGGGGGGGGGGGGGTTTGGCAAGGCAAGGAAAGAAAGGTAACTTTACGTTAGGAAGGGACTCAAAGAAACTGACCCACGTGGGCGATCGCACATCAGGACGTAGACGAACCTTTAATTGTTACTTCTCTCCCACCCTTAAAAGCTCATATTCTAATTAGTCCCGTCCGGCTCTGGGAAGCACTTGTGATCCGGTTCGAAGGACCAAATGTGGCGAAATTTCACCGGTTTATACAAAATAGCCCGATGTACTGGGCAGATCACAATGTCTGAAGTCTCACTTCACAAAACCATCAGGAAAGTAAATAGAATATGGCTATATTTTAACAAATTTTATTACAAAAATAATAATCTAATACGAGAAACATGAAAAATTAACCCTTACTTGACATACAAGAACATGTGCGTGACCAAAAAAGTATGTCCGCATCGGACTCAAGATTTTAGCAAAATTAATTGAAAATTTATAAAGTTATCTCGATAAACCTCTTACCGAGACCTTTAGACGTACTTAACACAATAACATTGATCCCCTGGCACAAGGATCGACAAAACATTAACAGATACAAACTTTACAATAACTCTATCAAGACCTACATGGAAACCGACCTGGGTACACTAGGGGTGGGGAGAGAGAACAATTAGATAGGACTTACTGTGATTGGGGACGTCGGATCAAAGAGACAGAGCAAGCCTTGCAACCTCCGACGTCACCTTTTTGGCGCAATTTTTCCTGAACCTAAATTTCTAGATTGGATTTTTTTATCATGTTACAATGAAATGACGTTATTTTTCTTTCTCTTAAAACACAAGTGGTTGATTTCTTTAGTCTCAGCGCCTCCCCTATCAGGCGGTTTCTCTTTTTGGTTCTAAACATTCCCGTCTTGAACTACATTCATTCGCCCGCGAGTTCTCTCCTCTCCCTCCAATTTGACGTAATCGTAGACGGAGTCAAATGGCGGGAATTTCGATTGATCAGGTCGAAAATTCCCGACAATTCTGATTCTTTTATTTTCTTCTCTCTTCTTTTTCCACATTTGATAAATATATTCTTTTCTTTTTTCTATTCCTTCTTTCCTAAACAGCACGTTTCCTATTATCCTTTTTTTTTTTTCTTCTTCATGCGACTGTTTTAATTCCAATATTTTTCTTCTCTCGTCGCTGAGGTCTGGACAGTCAAGAATGAGATGGGCGAGGTCTTCATTTATTATTTTATATGCAATTAGTTTAGAGTAGTTGACCCTGTGCATCCCTGTTTTATCCCACTCGTTACTTCAAAGTCTTTTTCTAATTCATATCCTATGTTTATTTTGTGAACCCGACTTGCGTTTCTTACATCTCCATAATTCTCTCAAGGTGTTCTTCTATTTCATCTTTCATGAGGGCCATAAATATTTTGTATGAAGCATTTGTAAGGGCAATTGGTCATAAATCTTTTGCTGTGGGTTTCTTTACCTTTTTATCATTTTTGTTTTAGACTTTTTTTCCACTCTTCGGGCTTATTCTTTTCCTCTCCTTCATTTTTTTTAGGCACTTTGTAATGATTTCCAAACATTTGCTATAGTTTTGTATAATTCTGGTTTCAGTTCATCTGGACCTGTTGTCGTTTTTTCGTTTTTCTTAAAAATGTCTTAACATTCTCTGTTAAGTTGGGAAAATTCATTAGTGCTATTTTTCTTTTTAATGGTGCTATCATACCCACGTGCTCTCTTATTTCTATAGGGAATGAGTGTCCAAATGAATTTTCTTCTTTTTCTATATAACTTTGTCTTTCTTCGCTATTCCAAACCTCTTTCATGTTTTCCCCTCAGAACCTATCTATTTGTTCCTCTGCTACTTCTTTTATTAGTTTTTCTCCATTTTCGTCATATACTTGTATTTCTTCTTACTTTTCCCTTCTTAGTTTGTCAATATTTTTTAATATTTCGTTCCTATCCTTCCTTACGTCATTAGCCTTTTTCTTTTCATTTTCCCTGGTTCCTGGTTCCTGGTTCCTTATTGCTCACTCCGCAAAATAAGTTTGGGGGCACTCTATCTCTTTTTAGATAGGTGCAAAGCTTCTAAGCTTATTCTTATTATTAAGTTTATATCATCTGTGCCTTAAATAAATTAATATCATAATGAGGTTCACAATCTTTACTTTTATTCCCTTATTCTTTGAAATTGGATACGATAACACCTTGCTATCATCAGTTTTGGCAACCTGTTGTGGTAATCAGTTTGGGCTTCCTAAACTCTTCTTTTATATTCATTGCCCTATCTATAAATGCAGCCAGATCCCTGCCAGGATTTTTTAGCATACCTAAACTTATTTCTACATTCTTTAGCTGTTCTAACTTTGGGCATAAAAATAAATGTTCGGTGGTGTCTTCTTCCTCTTTGCATAGATCACACAAATTGTCATCATATTTTCCCCTGAAATTTGCTTTTAAGTTGAGCATATTTAATCTTGCTTTCATCACAAGGGATGCCTTATCCAGATACATTTCTCTGATATAAGGCATAGGGCCATTTCCTTTAATAAATCTTAATTTTTTCATTATTTTCTTTTTTTCTTCAATAGTTTCTTCTATTTTTTCTATAATTCTTTTCTTGATTTCTTTTTTCAGGGTCCTTTTCCCCCAACTTCTTATTTCTTCCACTTCCATCCCATATTTACTGCAGATTTCTTCTACGCTCTTGCTCCAGCACTTCCCATACGGGTTCTTCAACTGATCCTCAATTATCTCTCTTACTAGTCTTTTTTCCTCGGAGTTTATGATGTTATGGAAGAGCATTAACTTCTTATATTCTATTCTGCAGGACACCGGCCATATTCCTGTTTCTGCAAGTATGCCCCAATATGGAGTACTCGCAGGTAGTTCATACATATTTCTTATTATCTTGTATTGGAGGTTTTCTAGATCTTTCATATCTTTGTCCCTAATTACACTCCAGGTCTCCACGTTGGCAAATATTGTTGGTACAACTACTGTTTCATATATTTTCTTTCTGACTTCCAATGCCATCTTTCCAACTTTTCTCGTATCCCCATATTTTCTTATTTCTTGGGTCATATATGCAACCCTCTGGGTTTTTTTTACTGATACTCAATTCTTTGTTTCCCTTCTCTGTATACCATTCACCCAGATACTTATATTCCTTAACTAAACTTACTTTTCCGTTCTTCACTTTTGTTTCAATCTCCACCTCTTTCTCTTTCTTTCTTTTGTTAATTCTTAATACACCAGATTTTTTGGGGTTGTTGTTTATAGTGAATTTCTTTAGGGTCTCTAGGCTATGACAGTTACTTATGGCACTTTCGATACCATCTTTCCTTCCTGATGGAAACATTATATCATCTACATATACAAGTGATTCAATTTCAATATTTCTTATCAATGTGATATTTTTTCTGCTAATGCTATTAACTTTGTCAGTTGCTATACTGCATAGCTTGGGTCCATATATAGTTCCTTGTCTAACATTTCCTTCAATCGTTATATCTTCTGTTGTACCTGCTGGGCAGTTGATGGCTGCTCTACCTTTTTCATTTATTTTTTTAACTATCAATGCTTCTTTCCATCCTATCATTTTTCCCATTTCTTTTATGCAGTCCTTGTACGCATCACAGAACCATACGTATGTCGACCCTCCCAAATAGGCGTTATAGTCTATTACTGCATTTAGTGTAAGCAGATGATCGGCCGTAGATCTTCCTTCAATGCCTCCACACTGGAATCGACCCACATTGCATCCAGGTTCAGGTTCAGGTTCTGGGGTGAGGCATAGCCTTTACAACGGCGCCTCTAGCGCTTATCTTCTTGTACTGTTTTGTCTTTTCTTCCACATTATGTTCAATACTTCTTTTTTTCTTTTCTATATTTGTTTCACTAAATAAAAATAATCCTACTATTTTCTTTGGGTCTTCCTCGTATGGTTGCTGTAGCTCAATTACTCCATTCCTTTCTTTTCTATATTTATGGCAAAATAACAAAAAATGTATCAAATCTTCCTCCTCCTTTTCACAAAAATTACAGTTTACATTCCCTCCATTGTGTCTATTTATAATATTTAGTTTTAACGTATTAGTTCTTGCTCTAAAAAATATCACTGAAGAAAATGTATTGTCATAAATTAACTCTTCTTTAATTTCTTTCTTCCACGTTCTATATATTTCTAAGCTCACTTTACTTTCTATTTCTTCTTTCCACTTTTCAGTATCCCACTCTCTGGTTTCCGTTTTTATTTCTGCCTTGTTCATTCTTCTTATTTGTCTTATACCTAAACTTAATTCTTCCAAATACTTTACAGGTTGTTTCCACCATCTTCCTTCTTTTTCTTGAATATCCTGAATAATTATTTTCAGTATTTCCTTCTTTCCATTCAGGGTACGATTTAAGTACTGCAGCTTCCCATCCATCACCCTTGCTTTCATAGAAGATGCACCTATCTCCCCTCTTAGAGCAGTATTAGCCGTGCTTTTAGTGGCACCTAAAATCTTCCTGTATACCCCATTCTCTATTCTTTGTAGTTTCTCTATTTCAGTTTCTGTTAGATTTATAACATTTGTTCCATACAAAATAGATGGTAAAGCAATACTTTTCCAGAACGTTTTATCTATCATCACTTTATTGCAACTTTTCTCTATAACTCTATATGTTAGATTAGCTAATTTTTGTGCCTTTTCTATCATTACCCTTTTCTGAGTTTTAAATATATTCCTACTATTGTCTAGCTTTATTCCTAAGTATGTCAAACTTTCTACTACATTGATTCCCTCTATGTTATCTGGCTTTTCTTTCATATTGTAAATCATAATATTACTCTTCTCTTTATTAATTTCCAACCCACATTTTTTACTAGTTTCTACTAATATCTGAATGTTACGCTTAGCATTATGTATATCCTGTGCAATTATTAAGGCATCATCTGCAAAAAATAATGATTCTATCTTTATTAATTGATTTCTGAAACCGTTTCCTTCCTCTTCTATTTTCTTCATGACAATATACGTAATCAGTTTAAAAAGTGAAGTTGATCCTGTGCAACCTTGTTTAATTCCACTTGTAACCTCCATTTCTTGTTCTATACCTTCTCCGAAGTCAATGCCCGTAGTATCTCCTTGATAAATATTTGCAATTGCACTTATGATTTTGGTGTTAATTTTATATTCTTTTAAAACTTCTATTAATACCTCCCTTTTTACAGAGTCAAATGCTTTGCTAAAATCTATCGCAGTTACTATTAGAGGTTTCTTGTTACTATAGCTCTCTTCCACACAATACTGTAATATAAAGATATTGTCCTCTATCCTGCCTCCACCTGTAAATCCTGCTTGACATTCATTGTCTTCTTCATTCATTCTTATGTGGTTTTCTATTTCCTCTTTCATCATCATCATGAATATTTTATAAGAAATATTTAATAGAGCTATGGGTCTTAAGTCTTTTGCCATTGGCCTTCTTTTCTTTTCAATCACCTTTGTTCTTGACTTCTTCCACATATTTGGTTTTTCTTTTTCGTCCAACTCATTTTGATAACATTTCTGTAAGGTTTCAAGACATATTTTGCTTTTTCCTAGTGCCTTATATAGTTCGGGTTTTAGGCCATCTGGTCCTGCCGCTTTTTTTGCCTTTAATTTTCCCAGGCAATTCTTTACTTTTTCTGTTGTGATTTTTGGATTTTTCATTGGTTTTATTTTCCCTTTTGTCACCATTACAAGGTCATAGTGTTCCCTAAGTATGTCCGGGATATTATATTCACCTATTCTTGTTGTATCTTCCTGATGTGCTATTTCATTTTCATATTCTATCTGTTTTTCTTCATTCCAAACTGAGTCTATTTTATTCTTGTTTACAATATATAGTTTTCCAGTATTTGATTAATTCCTCTTTTGTTTCTTCCTTATTTAGCTTATTTCCTTGTTCTCCATAAAGTTGTATAACTTTGCCATGGTCTTTCTGTCTGTTCCTTATTCTATCAATATTCTCCCAGAGTTTTTTATTTTTATCCATTTTTATTTCTTCTGTTACCTTTTTTTCAAACCTAGTAATTTCCTTCTTTATCATTTCTTGCACTTCCCTCTTCTTTTGATCATATCTCTCTTCTAATACATTTTTTACTTCGATGTTGGATTCATTTCTTTTCTTTCTGTTTAAATCCTTCCTTTCCTTTATGCCTTTTCTTATTTCATCGTTCATCCAGGGTTGCTCATGTACCTTTTCTTCATCAAGAACTTTCCTTTTATATACTCTTGCCAATTTTTCTTCTGCAGCCTCTTTTATTATCAGATCCATTCCTTCTATTCTGTCTATTTGTCTATCTCTTACAATTTCCTCTACTCTTGTTGTTTATTCTCTTAAACTATTTTCATCTGTCCTAAAGTATTTTACTTCCTCCCATCTTCCTTTATTAAAATTTTTGTTCTGTTCACTCATGAATTCCTTTACGACCGGCGTTCTCTCTTGGTTTGGTATCGAAAACTGGGAAGAAAAGTAAAATAGGTTTCAGTTTTTCAATTTGTTTTTCGTTTTTTAAATACATATTTATGCTTTGTGAGAGTTTCCATACTTTTAAAAAGTTTTTATATAAATTTTAGTTGTATTTTAATTTATCTTACGTCTTGATATGGGAAAATACAATACGGAATATGAAATGTTAATACATATGCTGGCACTATTTAGGCTAACCGAACACAGTCCATTTTGTGTATTGTTATGCAGTTTACAGTATATTATCATAACTTTATTCATCATTATATGATAAATATATTCATTATAATACTATATATAATATATTTAATTAAAATAATTACTCTATTATAGTATCTTAATAAATTTATGCTACATTATATTATTTACATATAAAGGACATTACATTTTTTATCGTTCAATCTCCATCCATATGGTAGAACAATCAACCAAATCATCATTATTTTGATTAAATGTGCGTTATATAATATGTATAAATGACCAATATTACATTAAAATGCGATTTATAATCCTTATATAAGGATTTAGTTATTTCAGTACAATAGGAAACATTTGTGTTGATACGTATATCCATAATCATATAAAACACATATTCGTAAAGTAGACATTAATGTATTTGCTGTCCTTCATACATTATTATATGTCTAAGATATTTCAAACAGGTTCCATAAGTCACCATAATGCTATTTTCATTCTTGCCCAAAAATAAAACGAATTGTGACCCTACTTTTCTCTTCTAAATCATCTCATTTACTTCACTATCAAGGCTCATATATTCAGTTCTTAATTAGGTAAAAAATCGGCTGTTTTCCTTTAATGATTCAAGGTCAAGTTTTGCTATTATTCTTTTTTTTTTATCAGTTTTTGTTTCGCAAATCAACCATTTCTTTCGTTTTACTCCCACTTCACTGTCTGATTGTGATGTTAGCAGATTCTTTTAAGATTTCATCTTATTTTACAATGAATATTCGAATCTATTTCTACTTCATCAGGAAACATTAAAACCACAAATCTGTTTCAGCAAGCTATAACAATCCTTTTTACTAGTGTTAGCTTAGTTTTTCAGTGTCATATCTGGGAATGTGTGAGGAAGGTTTGCATTACTTTTCATGATCTTCAACTTGGTGTCTCAAGTGTCGAGACCAAAGTTTGTTGTCGCTTCGTATATCAGGTCTCAGTCTTCATATGTCATCTGAGTAGTGACTTTTTACATTATCTATTCATTGCTAAGAGGTCAATTTATCTGCAATATTTTCCACAAAGATGTCCAAGTATATTCTGGTATATCTGTTTTCAAGCAGTGTTTCCCCATTATCAGCTCATTAGGAAAAAATAACTACTTCCTGATAGGGAGTGCCATGCTCTCTCCCAGAATGTAGAAACCACTTTCCTCCATCGGTTTTTTTCGAATCCAGTCCGTTTTCTTTCAGTGAATACATATATCCAGGCCATATTTTAAAAGAACTGACAAAAGCTTCTCTAAATTGCCATCCAAGTTCAATTTTGTTAAACTTTCCTCTGGATTTATCAACTTAATCTTATTTACTTAGATACTTCGCACCCTTCTCCCACTTGAAAAGGCTGCACTGGACCAAGGGACATTTCTACCATCTGAGAGTTCACTAAAGGCCAATCATCTTTCTCCCTTTAATTCTCCCTTGTTGAAAACCTCTGAGTTAAATAATTTTACAAGTAAAGAACTAATTGTTTTTATAATATACATTCACATAATATATAGGTAAATATGTTGTTACTCTACTGGTAACAATGCCGAGTCTGTCTAAAAGACTGTACAATAATAAGATTTTATATATAATAAGGGCGACAAAAACTAAAAGAAAATTAAATTAATTTATATTTTCACAAGACTTATTATGTAGAAGTTGAAGTTTTCTTATTAAAACTTCCAATTAATTTAAATTTTTACAAGACTATTTTTGTAGAAATTAAATTTTATCAAAATTTTCAAATCTCCACTTAAAACAAGACTGCAAAAGCATAACCAATAGAATAAAGTAAAGAAAATAACCAACTCCTGTAGGAGCAAATTACGAAATTACCTCTAGAATTAAATTATACCTTTGCAGTTACACAGACTATGAATCTACTCTTGTAAACAAAATACCAACTTCCAAAGATTGAACTATAGCAGCAAGAATAACCAAATACAAACAAAATTTCAATAAAATTATGCTAAGATGATTTCATGAAAGTACAAAAAAGAAATAAATATCAAGAGAATACTTAATATAACACACGCCCTCCCCCCCCCCCTCTAAGAGGAGACAGAACATTGTAGATCCAAGTAACAAACTGATAGAATAGAATTTTTGTATAGAAGCAAAAGTAAACATCTGGAAACATGTCAGCAATGGGGCTTAATCTTACGTTTGATATGCAATACCCCCAATGTTATAAGGACCATAAGGTTAACCTTTATCTTTTTAATTTTATTACAAAAGACAATGGATTACGGTCAGAAAAACTAAACAGATTGATTACCTATATGTTTTATTTACAAGAGAAAAATGATTTATATATGAATAAATTTTTTTCAAGATAATGAAGGAGAGCCCAAGCCGCCTCCTCCACTGTGATCTAGGAACTGAGGCTTCAGTTAACTTTAATTCTGGGGTAGTAAATCAGTCATCAGTCTGCATCAAAAGCTGCTCCTACAGCCACATCACTAACTTCTACTTTGAGATAAACAGCTTGTCTGATTCAGATAGCCTTCAACAAAGAAGACTTTAGATTCAATAGCTGCAAATGCACATTGACAATCTTCTGTCCACTGGAGTCAATCTTAGGGCTGGCGAGATTAATCATTGGTACAGCTAGCTCAAAAGTTCGGATTTATAAAATCCGAGCCATAGAGGGTTGAGAGTAGGCAATTCTTTGATAAATTTAACCATCATACTTGGGTGCAATCATTCCGCTCCCAACATCCATAACCCAAGTTAAGACTTTCCCAATGGTAGTGTTCTGCCAGTTTTCTGCCACGTCTTGTAGGTGAAGTAACAGGTCTCACGATCTTTTAATGTACTTTCCAAGTATAGTCGTGGACCAGTGTCAATGAAAACATATCTCATCTGAAACAGAACATTAAAAGATTGAAGTTTCAACAGCATTTATCATTTCAAAGGGAATAACAATCTTGAAGCCTTCCTACATTTACTGTCAAGGGTACTTTTATAATTTTAATAAAACTTAGTTAAAAATTTGGCATTTGCAACATATGAACATTTTTATCAAAGGATTAGTGTCTTTAATGGAGGCAGAGTTTGACTTACGATAAACTTTCGAGATTTAAGACTAAACTGGTTTTTTTTGGTAGAGGGTGCAGGGTGAGGCCCACGAGTTGGTCACTGTTCTGCCAACTCATTCTGGATAAGAAACTACTTCCCGTTCCACAGCTTCCTGCTAGTAAGGAGGTAATCTGGATCTCCAACAGACTGGATTAGTCGCAGGTGTCAATACCACAAGTGAAGCAACAGCTGATGGTAGAGGTACATCTGGAAAAGTAATAAATATCAGCAAAGCTTTTTCAAGCTGGGAATTTTATGCATTAAATGTCCTGCAAGATTATAGTGCTAGATATACAAAGTTAACCATCTATGGCAGGAAGAGTTATCACCTGTAATCATAGTAGCCATGTTTAACTATCTGAATTTTCACAATTATTCCATCGAATTTCTAGAGATTAACATGAACTGACTTATGGCTCTGAAGTCTACCAGGTGTGCAATATAATAATTACTTTCCACTAAGGTTTAAAGGAATACCTCGTCAAATTTGCTCAAACACTCAATTCTCTTTACTTTTCAAATGTGTCAGCCCGATCTGATTTGACCCCCATCAAAATACTAGAGTATGAACATGTTCTACACATTTAATTTTCTGCCTTTCAAACGCTACGAAAATTACATCTATAGTATTCAGTGGTTAACTTGTAAGCCTTACAAGCTAACCTCAGAGATTCATTAGGGCAAAGTTGAACAGTTAAGACTGAATAGGTAGTTCACCCCTTACACTTCAAAACACTTTAGTAAAGGGGGTCACTATTCACTGGGGAACTACAAAATAAACAAATAAATTAACCACAAACTCATATACCAGACCACCACATCTCACAGACACAAACGAAACAATAGAATACAATACAAAATAAACAACTCTTGGTGGAACAACTTACGAAATACTAAAGATACTTAATGAGTAATCCTTGACAGTTACACAGCACCAGAGAATCTGTCCTCGAAAAAAATTCTAACTTTCAAAGAAGACTAAACTTCACCCCAACAAGGAGAACTAAATACAAACAAAATCACAGTTCAAACAAGGATTACAGAGTAAATGTT